>NW_027553056.1:0-47691 GCF_045843805.1 Urocitellus parryii
GTAGTTGGAACTCTAAATCAAACACGGTTGTGCTAGCTCTTTGAAACTTGGCACAATAATGTAGTTCCAAGTTCTATCGCTATGGTTTGTGTCCTATTGAAGTAGCCCCAAGCAGAGACTGACGAGAATCTCTTTCATTGAAAGGGGTTGCCAAGCTTCCAAAAAACTACGAGTTTCCTGAAATCTCAGCAAACAGTTTTTCACCCAATCTTGATGATACTTCCATTTAATGATCAGTACACCAATCCCACTTGGCTCAGCAAATTTCGTTCTTCTAGGTTAAACCTTCCTTTGCAGTAACCGTTTTGATGTTTAGGTTTCACTCTGTTTTCTCCTATATGGATACATGTAGTTGGAACTCTAAATCAAACACGGTTTATGCTAGCTCTTTGAAACTTGGCAAAATAATGTAGTTCCAAGTTCTATCGCTATGGTTTGTGTCCTATTGAAGTAGCCCCAAGCAGAGACTGACGAGAATCACTTTCATTGAAAGGGGTTGCCAAGCTTCCAAAAAACTACGAGTTTCCTGAAATCTCAGCAAACATTTTTTCACCCAATCTTGATGATACTTCCATTTAATGATCAGTACACCAATCCCACTTGGCTCACCAAATTTCGTTCTTCTAGGTTAAACCGTTCCTTTGCAGTAACCGTTTTCATGTTTAGGTTTCACTCTGTTTTCTCCTATATGGATACATGTAGTTGGAACTCTAAATCAAACACGGTTTGTGCTAGCTCTTTGAAACTTGGCACAATAATGTAGTTCCAAGTTCTATCGCTATGGTTTGTGTCCTATTGAAGTAGCCCCAAGCAGAGACTGACGAGAATCTCTTTCATTGAAAGGGGTTGCCAAGCTTCCAAAAAACTACGAGTTTCCTGAAATCTCAGCAAACAGTTTTTCACCCAATCTTGATGATACTTCCATTTAATGATCAGTACACCAATCCCACTTGGCTCAGCAAATTTCATTCTTCTAGGTTAAACCGTACCTTTGCAGTAACCGTTTTCATGTTTAGGTTTCACTCTGTTTTCTCCTATATGGATACATGTAGTTGGAACTCTAAATCAAACACGGTTTATGCTAGCTCTTTGAAACGTGGCAAAATAATGTAGTTCCAAGTTCTATCGGTATGGATTGTGTCCTATTGAAGTAGCCCCAAGCAGAGACTGACGAGAATCACATTCATTGAAAGGGGTTGCCAAGCTTAGAAAAAACTACGAGTTTCCTGAAATCTCAGCAAACATTTTTTCACCCAATCTTGATGATACTTCCATTTAATGATCAGTACACCAATCCCACTTGGATCACCAAATTTCGTTCTTCTAGGTTAAACCGTTCCTTTGCAGTAACCGCTTTCATGTTTAGGTTTCACTCTGTTTTCTCCTATATGGATACATGTAGTTGGAACTCTAAATCAAACACGGTTTGTGCTAGCTCTTTGAAACTTGGCACAATAATGTAGTTCCAAGTTCTATCGCTATGGTTTGTGTCCTATTGAAGTAGCCCCAAGCAGAGACTGGCGAGAATCACTTTTATTGAAAGGGTTTGCCAAGCTTCCAAAAAACGAGTTTCCTGAAACCTCAGCAAACATTTTATCACCCAATCTTGATGATACTTCCATTTAATGATCAGTACACCAATCCCACTTGGCTCACCAAATTTCGTTCTTCTAGGTTAAACCATTCCTTTCCAGTAACCGTTTTAATATTTAGGTTTCACTCTGTTTTCTCCTATATGGATACATGTAGTTGGAACTCTAAATCAAACACTGTTTATGCTAGCTCTTTGAAACTTGGCAGAATAATGTAGTTCCAAGTTCTATCGCTATGGTTTGTGTCCTATTGAAGTAGCCCCAAGCAGAGACTGACGAGAATCACTTTCATTGAAAGGGGTTGCCAAGCTTCCAAAAAACTACGAGTTTCCTGAAATATCAGCAAACATTTTTTCACCCAATCTTGATGATACTTCCATTTAATGATCAGTACACCAATCCCACTTGGCTCACCAAATTTCGATCTTCTAGGTTAAACCGTTCCTTTGCAGTAACCGTTTTCAGGTTTAGGTTTCACTCTGTTTTCTCCTATATGGATACATGTAGTTGGAACTCTAAATCAAACACGGTTTGTGCTAGCTCTTTGAAACTTGGCACAATAATGTAGTTCCAAGTTCTATCGCTGTGGTTTGTGTCCTATTGAAGTAGCCCCAAGCAGAGACTGGCGAGAATCACTTTCATTGAAAGGGGTTGCCAAGCTTCCAAAAAACTACGAGTTTCCTGAAATCTCAGCAAACATTTTTTCACCCAATCTTGATGATACTTCCATTTAATGATCAGTACACCAATCCCACTTGGCTCAGCAAATTTCATTCTTCTAGGTTAAACCGTACCTTTGCAGTAACCGTTTTCATGTTTAGGTTTCACTCTGTTTTCTCCTATATGGATACATGTAGTTGGAACTCTAAATCAAACACGGTTTATGCTAGCTCTTTGAAACTTGGCAAAATAATGTAGTTCCAAGTTCTATCGCTATGGATTGTGTCCTATTGAAGTAGCCCCAAGCAGAGACTGACGAGAATCACTTTCATTGAAAGGGGTTGCCAAGCTTAGAAAAAACTACGAGTTTCCTGAAATCTCAGCAAACATTTTTTCACCCAATCTTGATGATACTTCCATTTAATGATCAGTACACCAATCCCACTTGGATCACCAAATTTCGTTCTTCTAGGTTAAACCGTTCCTTTGCAGTAACCGCTTTCATGTTTAGGTTTCACTCTGTTTTCTCCTATATGGATACATGTAGTTGGAACTCTAAATCAAACACGGTTTGTGCTAGCTCTTTGAAACTTGGCACAATAATGTAGTTCCAAGTTCTATCGCTATGGTTTGTGTCCTATTGAAGTAGCCCCAAGCAGAGACTGACGAGAATCACTTTCATTGAAAGGGGTTGCCAAGCTTCCAAAAAACTAGTCTCCTGGAATATCAGCAAACATTTTTTCACCAATCTTGATGATACTTCCATTTAATGATCAGTACACCAATCCCCCTTGGCTCACCGAATTTCGTTCTTCTAGGTTAAACCATTCCTTTGCAGTAACCGTTTTCATGTTTAGGTTTCACTCTGTTTTCTCCTATATGGATACATGTAGTTGGAACTCTAAATCAAACACGGTTTGTGCTAGCTCTTTGAACCTGGCACAATAAAGTCGTTCCAAGTGTATCGCTATGGTTTGTGTCCTATTGAAGTAGCCCCAAGCAGAGACTGACGAGAATCACTTTCATTGAAAGGGGTTGCCAAGCTTCCAAAAAACTACGAGTTTCCTGAAATCTCAGCAAACATTTTTTCACCCAATCTTGATGATGCTTCCATTTAATGATCAGTACACCAATCCCACTTGGCTCACCAAATTTCGTTCTTCTAGGTTAAACCGTTCCTTTGCAGTAACCGTTTTCATGTTTAGGTTTCACTCTGTTTTCTCCTATATGGATACATGTAGTTAGAACTCTAAATCAAACACAGTTTTTGCTAGCACTTTGAAACTTGGCACAATAATGTAGTTCGCAGTTCTATCGCTATGGTTTGTGTCCTATTGAAGTAGCCCCAAGCAGAGACTGACGAGAATCACTTTCATTGAAAGGGGTTGCCAAGCTTCCAAAAAACTACGAGTTTCCTGAAATATCAGCAAACATTTTTTCACCCAATCTTGATGATACTTCCATTTAATGATCAGTACACCAATCCCACTTGGATCACCAAATTTCGTTCTTCTAGGTTAAACCGTTCCTTTGCAGTAACCGCTTTCATGTTTAGGTTTCAGTCTGTTTTCTCCTATATGGATACATGTAGTTGGAACTCTAAATCAAACACGGTTTGTGCTAGCTCTTTGAAACTTGGCACAATAATGTAGTTCCAAGTTCTATCGCTATGGTTTGTGTCCTATTGAAGTAGCCCCAAGCAGAGACTGGCGAGAATCACTTTCATTGAAAGGCTTTGCCAAGCTTCCAAAAAACGAGTTTCCTGAAACCTCAGCAAACATTTTTTCACCCAATCTTGATGATACTTCCATTTAATGATTAGTACACCAATCCCACTTGGCTCTCCAAATTTCATTCTTCTAGGTTAAACCCTTCCTTTGCAGTAACCGTTTTGATGTGTAGGTTTCACTCTGCTTTCTCCTATATAGATAAATGTAGTTGGAACTCTAAATCAAACACGGTTTATGCTAGCTCTTTGAAACTTGGCAAAATAATGTAGTTCCAAGTTCTATCGCTATGGTTTGTGTCCTATTGAAGTAGCCCCAAGCAGAGACTGACGAGAATCACTTTCATTGAAAGGGGTTGCCAAGCTTCCAAAAAATTACGAGTTTCCTGAAATCTCAGCAAACATTTTTTCACCCAATCTTGATGATACTTCCATTTAATGATCAGTACACCAATCCCACTTGGCTCACCAAATTTCGTTCTTCTAGTTTAAACCGTTCCTTTGCAGTAACCGTTTTCATGTTTAGGTTTCACTCTGTTTTCTCCTATATGGATACATGTAGTTAGAACTCTAAATCAAACACAGTTTGTGCTAGCTCTTTGAAACTTGGCACAATAATGTAGTTCGCAGTTCTATCGCTATGGTTTGTGTCCTATTGAAGTAGCCCCAAGCAGAGACTGACGAGAATCACTTTCATTGAAAGGGGTTGCCAAGCTTCCAAAAAACTAAGAGTTTCCTGAAATCTCAGCAAACATTTTTTCACCCAATCTTGATGACAATTCCATTTAATGATCAGTACACCAATCCCACTTGTATCACCAAATTTCGTTCTTCTAGGTTAAACCGTTACTTTGCAGTAACCGTTTTCATGTTTAGGTTTCACTCTGTTTTCTCCTATATGGATACATGTAGTTGGAACTCTAAATCAAACACGGTTTGTGCTAGCTCTTTGAAACTTGGCAAAATAATGTAGTTCCAAGTTCTATCGCTATGGTTTGTGTCCTATTGAAGTAGCCCCAAGCAGAGACTGGCGAGAATCACTTTCAGTGAAAGGGGTTGCCAAGCTTCCAAAAAACTACGAGTTTCCTGACATCTCAGCAAACATTTTTTCACCCAATCTTGATGATACTTCCATTTAATGATCAGTACACCAATCCCACTTGGCTCACCAAATTTCGTTCTTCTAGTTTAAACCGTTCCTTTGCAGTAACCGTTTTCATGTTTAGGTTTCACTCTGTTTTCTCCTATATGGATACATGTATTTAGAACTCTAAATCAAACACAGTTTGTGCTAGCTCTTTGAAACTTGGCACAATAATTTAGATCGCAGCTCTATCGCTATGGTTTGTGTCCTATTGAAGTAGCCCCAAGCAGAGACTGACGAGAATCACTTTCATTGAAAGGGGTTGCCAAGCTTCCAAAAAACTACGAGTTTCCTGAAATCTCAGCAAACATTTTTTCACCCAATCTTGATGATACTTCCATTTAATGATCAGCACACCAATCCCACTTGGCTCACCAAATTTCGTTCTTCTAGGTTAAACCGTTTCTTTGCAGTAACCTTTTTCATATTTAGGTTTCAGTCTGTTTTCTCCTATATGGATACATGTCGTTGGAACTCTAAATCAAACACGGTTTGTGCTAGCTCTTTGAAACTTGGCAAAATAATGTAGTTCCATGTTCTATCGCTATGGTTTGTGTCCTATTGAAGTAGAACCAAGCAGAGACTGACGAGAATCACTTTCATTGAAAGGGGTTGCCAAGCTTCCAAAAAACTACGAGTTTCCTGAAATATCAGCAAACATTTTTTCACCCAATCTTGATGATACTTCCATTTAATGATCAGTACCCCAATCCCACTTGGCTCACCAAATTTCGTTCTTCTAGGTCAAACCGTTCTTTTGCAGTAACCGTTTTAATGTTTAGGTTTCACTCTGTTTTCTCCTATATGGATACATGTAGTTGGAACTCTAAATCAAACACGGTCTTTGCTAGCTCTTTGAAACTTGGCAAAATAATGTAGTTCCAAGTTCTATCGCTATGGTTTGTGTCCTATTGAAGTAGCCCCAAGCAGAGACTGGCGAGAATCACTTTCATTGAAAGGGGTTGCCAAGCTTCCAAAAAACTACGAGTTTCCTGAAATCTCAGCAAACATTTTTTCACCCAATCGTGATGATACTTCCATTTCATGATCAGTACACCAATCCCACTTGGCTCACCAAATTTCGTTCTTCTAGTTTAAACCGTTCCTTTGCAGTAACCGTTTTCATGTTTAGGTTTCACTCTGTTTTCTCCTATATGGATACATGTAGTTAGAACTCTAAATCAAACACAGTTTGTGCTAGCTCTTTGAAACTTGGCACAATAATGTAGTTCGCAGTTCTATCACTATGGTTTGTGTCCTATTGAAGTAGCCCCAAGCAGAGACTGACGAGAATCACTTTCATTGAAAGGGGTTGCCAAGCTTCCAAAAAACTATGAGTTTCCTGAAATCTCAGCAAACATTTTTTCACCCAATCTTGATGACACTTTCATTTAATGATCAGTACACCAATCCCACTTGGCTCACCAAATTTCGTTCTTCTAGGTTAAACCGTTCCTTTGCAGTAACCGTTTTCATGTTTAGGTTTCACTCTGTTTTCTCCTATATGGATACATGTAGTTGGAACTCTAAATCAAACACGGTTTGTGCTAGCTCTTTGAAACTTGGCAAAATAATGTAGTTCCAAGTTCTATCGCTATGGTTTGTGGCCTATTGAAGTAGCCATAAGCAGAGACTGGCGAGAATCACTTTCATTGAAAGGGGTTGCCAAGCTTCCAAAAAACTAGTCTCCTGGAATATCAGCAAACATTTTTTCACCAATCTTGATGATACTTCCATTTAATGATCAGTACACCAATCCCACTTGGCTCACCGAATTTCGTTCTTCTAGGTTAAACCATTCCTTTGCAGTAACCGTTTTCATGTTTAGGTTTCACTCTGTTTTCTCCTATATGGATACATGTAGTTGGAACTCTAAATCAAACACGGTTTGTGCTAGCTCTTTGAAACCTGGCACAATAAAGTCGTTCCAAGTGTTATCGCTATGGTTTGTGTCCTATTGAAGTAGCCCCAAGCAGAGACTGACGAGAATCACTTTCATTGAAAGGGGTTGCCAAGCTTCCAAAAAACTACGAGTTTCCTGAAATCTCAGCAAACATTTTTTCACCCAATCTTGATGATGCTTTCATTTAATGATCAGTACACCAATCCCACTTGGCTCACCAAATTTCGTTCTTCTAGGTTAAACCGTTCCTTTGCAGTAACCGTTTTCATGTTTAGGTTTCACTCTGTTTTCTCCTATATGGATACATGTAGTTAGAACTCTAAATCAAACACAGTTTTTGCTAGCACTTTGAAACTTGGCACAATAATGTAGTTCGCAGTTCTATCGCTATGGTTTGTGTCCTATTGAAGTAGCCCCAAGCAGAGACTGACGAGAATCACTTTCATTGAAAGGGGTTGCCAAGCTTCCAAAAAACTACGAGTTTCCTGAAATATCAGCAAACATTTTTTCACCCAATCTTGATGATACTTCCATTTAATGATCAGTACACCAATCCCACTTGGATCACCAAATTTCGTTCTTCTAGGTTAAACCGTTCCTTTGCAGTAACCGCTTTCATGTTTAGGTTTCACTCTGTTTTCTCCTATATGGATACATGTAGTTGGAACTCTAAATCAAACACGGTTTGTGCTAGCTCTTTGAAACTTGGCACAATAATGTAGTTCCAAGTTCTATCGCTATGGTTTGTGTCCTATTGAAGTAGCCCCAAGCAGAGACTGGCGAGAATCACTTTCATTGAAAGGCTTTGCCAAGCTTCCAAAAAACGAGTTTCCTGAAACCTCAGCAAACATTTTTTCACCCAATCTTGATGATACTTCCATTTAATGATTAGTACACCAATCCCACTTGGCTCTCCAAATTTCATTCTTCTAGGTTAAACCCTTCCTTTGCAGTAACCGTTTTGATGTGTAGGTTTCACTCTGCTTTCTCCTATATAGATAAATGTAGTTGGAACTCTAAATCAAACACGGTTTATGCTAGCTCTTTGAAACTTGGCAAAATAATGTAGTTCCAAGTTCTATCGCTATGGTTTGTGTCCTATTGAAGTAGCCCCAAGCAGAGACTGACGAGAATCACTTTCATTGAAAGGGGTTGCCAAGCTTCCAAAAAATTACGAGTTTCCTGAAATCTCAGCAAACATTTTTTCACCCAATCTTGATGATACTTCCATTTAATGATCAGTACACCAATCCGACTTGGCTCACCAAATTTCGTTCTTCTAGTTTAAACCGTTCCTTTGCAGTAACCGTTTTCATGTTTAGGTTTCACTCTGTTTTCTCCTATATGGATACATGTAGTTAGAACTCTAAATCAAACACAGTTTGTGCTAGCTCTTTGAAACTTGGCACAATAATGTAGTTCCAAGTTCTATCGCTATGGTTTGTGTCCTATTGAAGTAGCCCCAAGCAGAGACTGACGAGAATCACTTTCATTGAAAGGGGTTGCCAAGCTTCCAAAAAACTACGAGTTTCCTGAAATCTCAGCAAACATTTTTTCACCCAATCTTGATGACAATTCCATTTAATGATCAGTACACCAATCCCACTTGGCTCACCAAATTTCGTTCTTCTAGGTTAAACCGTTACTTTGCAGTAACCGTTTTCATGTTTAGGTTTCACTCTGTTTTCTCCTATATGGATACATGTAGTTGGAACTCTAAATCAAACACGGTTTGTGCTAGCTCTTTGAAACTTGGCAAAATAATGTAGTTCCAAGTTCTATCGCTATGGTTTGTGTCCTATTGAAGTAGCCCCAAGCAGAGACTGGCGAGAATCACTTTCAGTGAAAGGGGTTGCCAAGCTTCCAAAAAACTACGAGTTTCCTGACATCTCAGCAAACATTTTTTCACCCAATCTTGATGATACTTCCATTTAATGATCAGTACACCAATCCCACTTGGCTCACCAAATTTCGTTCTTCTAGTTTAAACCGTTCCTTTGCAGTAACCGTTTTCATGTTTAGGTTTCACTCTGTTTTCTCCTATATGGATACATGTATTTAGAACTCTAAATCAAACACAGTTTGTGCTAGCTCTTTGAAACTTGGCACAATAATGTAGTTCGCAGCTCTATCGCTATGGTTTGTGTCCTATTGAAGTAGCCCCAAGCAGAGACTGACGAGAATCACTTTCATTGAAAGGGGTTGCCAAGCTTCCAAAAAACTACGAGTTTCCTGAAATCTCAGCAAACATTTTTTCACCCAATCTTGATGATACTTCCATTTAATGATCAGCACACCAATCCCACTTGGCTCACCAAATTTCGTTCTTCTAGGTTAAACCGTTTCTTTGCAGTAACCTTTTTCATATTTAGGTTTCAGTCTGTTTTCTCCTATATGGATACATGTCGTTGGAACTCTAAATCAAACACGGTTTGTGCTAGCTCTTTGAAACTTGGCAAAATAATGTAGTTCCATGTTCTATCGCTATGGTTTGTGTCCTATTGAAGTAGAACCAAGCAGAGACTGACGAGAATCACTTTCATTGAAAGGGGTTGCCAAGCTTCCAAAAAACTACGAGTTTCCTGAAATATCAGCAAACATTTTTTCACCCAATCTTGATGATACTTCCATTTAATGATCAGTACCCCAATCCCACTTGGCTCACCAAATTTCGTTCTTCTAGGTCAAACCGTTCTTTTGCAGTAACCGTTTTAATGTTTAGGTTTCACTCTGTTTTCTCCTATATGGATACATGTAGTTGGAACTCTAAATCAAACACGGTTTTTGCTAGCTCTTTGAAACTTGGCAAAATAATGTAGTTCCAAGTTCTATCGCTATGGTTTGTGTCCTATTGAAGTAGCCCCAAGCAGAGACTGGCGAGAATCACTTTCATTGAAAGGGGTTGCCAAGCTTCCAAAAAACTACGAGTTTCCTGAAATCTCAGCAAACATTTTTTCACCCAATCGTGATGATACTTCCATTTCATGATCAGTACACCAATCCCACTTGGCTCACCAAATTTCGTTCTTCTAGTTTAAACCGTTCCTTTGCAGTAACCGTTTTCATGTTTAGGTTTCACTCTGTTTTCTCCTATATGGATACATGTAGTTAGAACTCTAAATCAAACACAGTTTGTGCTAGCTCTTTGAAACTTGGCACAATAATGTAGTTCGCAGTTCTATCACTATGGTTTGTGTCCTATTGAAGTAGCCCCAAGCAGAGACTGACGAGAATCACTTTCATTGAAAGGGGTTGCCAAGCTTCCAAAAAACTAAGAGTTTCCTGAAATCTCAGCAAACATTTTTTCACCCAATCTTGATGACACTTTCATTTAATGATCAGTACACCAATCCCACTTGGCTCACCAAATTTCGTTCTTCTAGGTTAAACCGTTCCTTTGCAGTAACCGTTTTCATGTTTAGGTTTCACTCTGTTTTCTCCTATATGGATACATGTAGTTGGAACTCTAAATCAAACACGGTTTGTGCTAGCTCTTTGAAACTTGGCAAAATAATGTAGTTCCAAGTTCTATCGCTATGGTTTGTGGCCTATTGAAGTAGCCATAAGCAGAGACTGGCGAGAATCACTTTCATTGAAAGGGGTTGCCAAGCTTCCAAAAAACTACGAGTTTCCTGACATCTCAGCAAACATTTTTTCACCCAATCTTGATGATACTTCCATTTAATGATCAGTACACCAATCCCACTTGGCTCACCAAATTTCGTTCTTCTAGTTTAAACCGTTCCTTTGCAGTAATCGTTTTCATGTTTAGGTTTCACTCTGTTTTCTCCTATATGGATACATGTAGTTAGAACTCTAAATCAAACACAGTTTGTGCTAACTCTTTGAAACTTGGCACAATAATGTAGTTCGCAGTTCTATCGCTATGGTTTGTGTCCTATTGAAGTAGCCCCAAGCAGAGACTGACGAGAATCACTTTCATTGAAAGGGGTTGCCAAGCTTCCAAAAAACTACGAGTTTCCTGAAATCTCAGCAAACATTTTTTCACCCAATCATGATGATACTTCCATTTAATGATCAGCACACCAATCCCACTTGGCACACCAAATTTCGTTCTTCTAGGTTAAACCGTTTCTTTGCAGTAACCTTTTTCATATTTAGGTTTCAGTCTGTTTTCTCCTATATGGATACATGTCGTTGGAACTCTAAATCAAACACGGTTTGTGCTAGCTCTTTGAAACTTGGCACAATAATGTAGTTCCAAGTTCTATCGCTATGGTTTGTGTCCTATTGAAGTAGCCCCAAGCAGAGACTGACGAGAATCACTTTCATTGAAAGGGGTTGCCAAGCTTAGAAAAAACTACGAGTTTCCTGAAATCTCAGCAAACATTTTTTCACCCAATCTTGATGATACTTCCATTTAATGATCAGTACACCAATCCCACTTGGCTCACCAAATTTCGTTCTTCTAGGTCAAACCGTTCCTTTGCAGTAACCGTTTTCATGTTTAGGTTTCACTCTGTTTTCTCCTATATGGATACATGTAGTTGGAACTCTAAATCAAACACGGTTTGTGCTAGCTCTTTGAAACTTGGCAAAATAATGTAGTTCCAAGTTCTATCGCTATGGTTTGTGTCCTATTGAAGTAGCCCCAAGCAGAGACTGGCGAGAATCACTTTCATTGAAAGGGGTTGCCAAGCTTCCAAAAAACTACGAGTTTCCTGAAATCTCAGCAAACATTTTTTCACCCAATCGTGATGATACTTCCATTTCATGATCAGTACACGAATTCCACTTGCCTCACCAAATTTCGTTCTTCTAGTTTAAACCGTTCCTTTGCAGTAACCGTTTTCATGTTTAGGTTTCACTCTGTTTTCTCCTATATGGATACATGTAGTTAGAACTCTAAATCAAACACCGTTTGTGCTAGCTCTTTGAAACTTGGCACAATAATGTAGTTCGCAGTTCTATCGCTATGGTTTGTGTCCTATTGAAGTAGCCCCAAGCAGAGACTGACGAGAATCACATTCATTGAAAGGGGTTGCCAAGCTTCCAAAAAACTACGAGTTTCCTGAAATCTCAGCAAACATTTTTTCACCCAATCTTGATGAAACTTTCATTTAATGATCAGTACACCAATCCCACTTGGCTCACCAAATTTCGTTCTTCTAGGTTAAACCGTTCCTTTGCAGTAACCGTTTTCATGTTTAGGTTTCACTCTGTTTTCTCCTATATGGATACATGTAGTTGGAACTCTAAATCAAACACGGTTTGTGCTAGCTCTTTGAAACTTGGCACAATAATGTAGTTCCAAGTTCTATCGCTATGGTTTGTGTCCTATTGAAGTAGCCCCAAGCAGAGACTGGCGAGAATCACTTTCATTGAAAGGGGTTGCCAAGCTTCCAAAAAACTTCGAGTTTCCTGACATCTCAGCAAACATTTTTTCACCCAATCTTGATGATACTTCCATTTAATGATCAGTACACCAATCCCACTTGGCTCACCAAATTTCGTTCTTCTAGTTTAAACCGTTCCTTTGCAGTAACCGTTTTCATGTTTAGGTTTCACTCTGTTTTCTCCTATATGGATACATGTAGTTAGAACTCTAAATCAAACACAGTTTGTGCTAGCTCTTTGAAACTTGGCACAATAATGTAGTTCGCAGTTCTATCGCTATGGTTTGTGTCCTATTGAAGTAGCCCCAAGCAGAGACTGACGAGAATCACTTTCATTGAAAGGGGTTGCCAAGCTTCCAAAAAACTACGAGTTTCCTGAAATCTCAGCAAACATTTTTTCACCCAATCTTGATGATACTTCCATTTAATGATCAGCACACCAATCCCACTTGGCTCACCAAATTTCGTTCTTCTAGGTTAAACCGTTTCTTTGCAGTAACCTTTTTCATATTTAGGTTTCAGTCTGTTTTCTCCTATATGGATACATGTCGTTGGAACTCTAAATCAAACACGGTTTGTGCTAGCTCTTTGAAACTTGGCAAAATAATGTAGTTCCAAGTTCTATCGCTATGGTTTGTGTCCTATTGAAGTAGCCCCAACCAGAGACTGACGAGAATCACTTTCATTGAAAGGGGTTGCCAAGCTTCCAAAAAACTAGTCTCCTGGAATCTCAGCAAACATTTTTTCACCAATCTTGATGATACTTCCATTTAATGATCAGTTCACCAATCCCACTTGGCTCACCGAATTTCGTTCTTCTAGGTTAAACCATTCCTTTGCAGTAACCGTTTTCATGTTTAGGTTTCACTCTGTTTTCTCCTATATGGATACATGTAGTTGGAACTCTAAATCAAACACGGTTTATGCTAGCTCTTTGAAACTTGGCAAAATAATGTAGTTCCAAGTTCTATCGCTATGGATTGTGTCCTATTGAAGTAGCCCCAAGCAGAGACTGACGAGAATCACTTTCATTGAAAGGGGTTGCCAAGCTTAGAAAAAACTACGAGTTTCCTGAAATCTCAGGAAATATTTTTTCACCCAATCTTGATGATACTTCCATTTAATGATCAGTACACCAATCCCACTTGGATCACCAAATTTCGTTCTTCTAGGTTAGACCGTTCCTTTGCAGTAACCGCTTTCATGTTTAGGTTTCACTCTGTTTTCTCCTATATGGATACATGTAGTTGGAACTCTAAATCAAACACGGTTTGTGCTAGCTCTTTGAAACTTGGCACAATAATGTAGTTCCAAGTTCTATCGCTATGGTTTGTGTCCTATTGAAGTAGCCCCAAGCAGAGACTGACGAGAATCACTTTCATTGAAAGGGGTTGCCAAGCTTAGAAAAAAATACGAGTTTCCTGAAATCTCAGCAAACATTTTTTCACCCAATCTTGATGATACTTCCATTTAATGATCAGTCCACCAATCCCACTTGGCTCACCAAATTTCGTTCTTCTAGGTTAAACCGTTCCTTTGCAGTAACCGTTTTCATGTTTAGGTTTCACTCTGTTTTCTCCTATATGGATACATGTAGTTGGAACTCTAAATCAAACATGGTTTGTGCTAGCTCTTTAAAACTTGGCACAATAATGTAGTTCCAAGTTCAATCGCTTTGGTTTGTGTCCTATTGAAGTAGCCCCAAGCAGAGACTGGCGAGAATCACTTTCATTGAAAGGGTTTGCCAAGCTTCCAAAAAACGAGTTTCCTGAAACCTCAGCAAACATTTTTTCACCCAATCTTGATGATACTTCCATTTAATGACCAGCACACCAATCCCACTTGGCTCAGCAAATTTCTTTCTTCTAGGTTAAACCGTTCCTTTGCAGTAACCCTTTTCATGTTTAGGTTTCACTCTGTTTTCTCCTATATGGATACATGTAGTTGGAACTCTAAATCAAACACGGTTTGTGCTAGCTCTTTGAAACTTGGCAGAATAATGTAGTTCCAAGTTCTATCGCTATGGTTTGTGTCCTATTGATGGAGCCCCAAGCAGAGACTGACGAGAATCACTTTCATTTAAAGGGGTTGCCAAGCTTCCAAAAAACTAGTCTCCTGGAATCTCAGCAAACATTTTTTCACCAATCTTGATGATACTTCCATTTAATGATCAGTACACCAATCCCACTTGGCTCACCGAATTTCGTTCTTCTAGGTTAAACCATTCCTTTGCAGTAACCGTTTTAATGTTTAGGTTTCACTCTGTTTTCTCCTATATGGATACATGTAGTTGGAACTCTAAATCAAACACGGTTTGTGCTAGCTCTTTGAAACCTGGCACAATAATGTAGTTCCAAGTGTTATCGCTATGGTTTGTGTCCTATTGAAGTAGCCCCAAGCAGAGACTGACGAGAATCACTTTCATTGAAAGGGGTTGCCAAGCTTCCAAAAAACTACGAGTTTCCTGAAAACTCAGCAAACATTTTTTCACCCAATCTTGATGATACTTCCATTTAATGATCAGTACACCAATCCCACTTGGCTCACCAAATTTCGTTCTTCTAGTTTAATCCGTTCCTTTGCAGTAACCGTTTTCATGTTTAGGTTTCACTCTGTTTTCTCCTATATGGATACATGTAGTTAGAACTCTAAATCAAACACAGTTTGTGCTAGCTCTTTGAAACTTGGCACAATAATGTAGTTCCAAGTTCTATCGCTATGGTTTGTGTCCTATTGAAGTAGCCCCAAGCAGAGACTGACGAGAATCACTTTCATTGAAAGGGGTTGCCAAGCTTCCAAAAAACTACGAGTTTCCTGAAATCTCAGCAAACATTTTTTCACCCAATCTTGATGACACTTCCATTTAATGATCAGTACACCAATCCCACTTGGCTCACCAAATTTCGTTCTTCTAGGTTAAACCGTTCCTTTGCAGTAACCGTTTTCATGTTTAGGTTTCACTCTGTTTTCTCCTATATGGATACATGTAGTTGGAACTCTAAATCAAACACGGTTTGTGCTAGCTCTTTGAAACTTGGCAAAATAATGTAGTTCCAAGTTCTATCGCTATGGTTTGTGTCCTATTGAAGTAGCCCCAAGCAGAGACTGACGAGAATCACTTTCATTGAAAGGGGTTGCCAAGCTTCCAAAAAACTACGAGTTTCCTGAAATCTCAGCAAACATTTTTTCACCCAATCTTGATGACACTTCCATTTAATGATCAGTACACCAATCCCACTTGGCTCACCAAATTTCGTTCTTCTAGGTTAAACCGTTCCTTTGCAGTAACCGTTTTCATGTTTAGGTTTCACTCTGTTTTCTCCTATATGGATACATGTAGTTGGAACTCTAAATCAAACACGGTTTGTGGTAGCTCTTTGAAACTTGGCAAAATAATGTAGTTCCAAGTTCTATCGCTATGGTTTGTGTCCTATTGAAGTAGCCCCAAGCAGAGACTGGCGAGAATCACTTTCATTGAAAGGGGTTGCCAAGCTTCCAAAAAACTACGAGTTTCCTGAAATCTCAGCAAACATTTTTTCACCCAATCTTGATGATACTTCCATTTAATGATCAGTACACCAATCCCACTTGGCTCACCAAATTTCGTTCTTCTAGTTTAAACCGTTCCTTTGCAGTAACCGTTTTCATGTTTAGGTTTCACTCTGTTTTCTCCTATATGGATACATGTAGTTAGAACTCTAAATCAAACACAGTTTGTGCTAGCTCTTTGAAACTTGGCACAATAATGTAGTTCCAAGTTCTATCGCTATGGTTTGTGTCCTATTGAAGTAGCCCCAAGCAGAGACTGACGAGAATCACTTTCATTGAAAGGGGTTGCCAAGCTTCCAAAAAACTACGAGTTTCCTGAAATCTCAGCAAATATTTTTTCACCCTATCTTGATGATACTTCCATTTAATGATCAGCACACCAGTCCCACTTGGCTCAAAAAAATTTCGTTCTTCTAGGTTAAACCGTTTCTTTGCAGTAACCTTTTTCATATTTAGGTTTCCGTCTGTTTTCTCCTATATGGATATATGTAGTTGGAACTCTAAATCAAACACGGTTTGTGCTAGCTCTTTGAAACTTGGCACAATAATGTAGTTCCAAGTTCTATCGATATGGTTTGTGTCCTATTGAAGTAGCGCCAAGCAGAGACTGGCGAGAATCACTTTCATTGAAAGGGGTTGCCAAGCTTCCAAAAAACTACGAGTTTCCTGAAATCTCAGCAAACATTTTTTCACCCAATCTTGATGATACTTCCATTTAATGATCAGCACACCAGTCCCACTTGGCTCACCAAATTTCGTTCTTCTAGGTTAAACCGTTTCTTTGCAGTAACCTTTTTCATATTTCGGTTTCAGTCTGTTTTCTCCTATATGGATACATGTAGTTGGAATTCTAAATCAAACACAGTTTGTGCTAGCTCTTTGAAACTTGGCACAATAATGTAGTTCCCAGTTCTATCGCTATGGTTTGTGTCCTATTGAAGTAGCCCCAACCAGAGACTGACGAGAATCACTTTCATTGAAAGGGGTTGCCAAGCTTCCAAAAAACTAGTCTCCTGGAATCTCAGCAAACATTTTTTCACCAATCTTGATGATACTTCCATTTAATGATCAGTTCACCAATCCCACTTGGCTCACCAAATTTCGTTCTTCTAGGTTAAACCATTCCTTTGCAGTAACCCTTTTCATGTTTAGGTTTCACTCTGTTTTCTCCTATATGGATACATGTAGTTGGAACTCTAAATCAAACACGGTTTGTGCTAGCTCTTTGAAAACTGGCACAATAAAGTCGTTCCAAGTTCTATCGCTATGGTTTGTGTCCTATTGATGGAGCCCCAAGCAGAGACTGACGAGAATCACTTTCATTGAAAGGGGTTGCCAAGCTTCCAAAAAACTAGTCTCCTGGAATCTCAGCAAACATTTTTTCACCAATCTTGATGATACTTCCATTTAATGATCAGTTCACCAATCCCACTTGGCTCACCGAATTTCGTTCTTCTAGGTTAAACCATTCCTTTGCAGTAACCGTTTTCATGTTTAGGTTTCACTCTGTTTTCTCCTATATGGATACATGTAGTTGGAACTCTAAATCAAACACGGTTTGTGATAGCTCTTTGAAAACTGGCACAATAAAGTCGTTCCAAGTGTTATCGCTATGGTTTGTGTCCTATTGAAGTAGCCCCAAGCAGAGACTGACGAGAATCACTTTCATTGAAAGGGGTTGCCAAGCTTCCAAAAAACTACGAGTTTCCTGAAATCTCAGCAAACATTTTTTCACCCAATCTTGATGATACTTCCATTTAATGATCAGTACACCAATCCCACTTGGCTCACCAAATTTCGTTCTTCTAGGTTAAACCGTTCCTTTGCAGTAACCGTTTTCAGGTTTAGGTTTCACTCTGTTTTCTCCTATATGGAAACATGTAGTTAGAACTCTAAATCAAACACAGTTTGTGCTAGCTCTTTGAAACTTGGCACAATAATGTAGTTCGCAGTTCTATCGCTATGGTTTGTGTCCTATTGAAGTAGCCCCAAGCAGAGACTGACGAGAATCACTTTCATTGAAAGGGGTTGCCAAGCTTCCAAAAAACTACGAGTTTCCTGAAATCCCAGCAAACATTTTTTCACCCAATCTTGATGATACTTCCATTTAATGATTAGTACACCAATCCCACTAGGCTCAGAAAATTTCATTCTTCTAGGTTAAACCGTTCCTTTGCAGTAACCGTTTTCATGTTTAGGTTTCACTCTGTTTTCTCCTATATGGATAAATGTAGTTGGAACTCTAAATCAAACACGGTTTATGCTAGCTCTTTGAAACTTGGCAAAATAATGTAGTTCCAAGTTCTATCGCTATGGATTGTGTCCTATTGAAGTAGCCCCAAGCAGAGACTGACGAGAATCACTTTCATTGAAAGGGGTTGCCAAGCTTAGAAAAAACTACGAGTTTCCTGAAATCTCAGCAAACATTTTTTCACCCAATCTTGATGATACTTCCATTTAATGATCAGTACACCAATCCCACTTCGATCACCAAATTTCGTTCTTCTAGGTTAGACCGTTCCTTTGCAGTTACCGCTTTCATGTTTAGGTTTCACTCTGTTTTCTCCTATATGGATACATGTAGTTGGAACTCTAAATCAAACACGGTTTGTGCTAGCTCTTTGAAACTTGGCACAATAATGTAGTTCCAAGTTCTATCGCTATGGTTTGTGTCCTATTGAAGTAGCCCCAAGCAGAGACTGACGAGAATCACTTTCATTGAAAGGGGTTGCCAAGCTTAGAAAAAATACGAGTTTCCTGAAATCTCAGCAAACATTTTTTCACCCAATCTTGATGATACTTCCATTTAATGATCAGTCCACCAATCCCACTTGGCTCACCAAATTTCGTTCTTCTAGGTTAAACCGTTCCTTTGCAGTAACCGTTTTCATGTTTAGGTTTCACTCTGTTTTCTCCTATATGGATACATGTAGTTGGAACTCTAAATCAAACACGGTTTGTGCTAGCTCTTTAAAACTTGGCACAATAATGTAGTTCCAAGTTCAATCGCTTTGGTTTGTGTCCTATTGAAGTAGCCCCAAGCAGAGACTGGCGAGAATCACTTTCATTGAAAGGGTTTGCCAAGCTACCAAAAAACGAGTTTCCTGAAACCTCAGCAAACATTTTTTCACCCAATCTTGATGATACTTCCATTTAATGACCAGCACACCAATCCCACTTGGCTCAGCAAATTTCTTTCTTCTAGGTTAAACCGTTCCTTTGCAGTACCCTTTTCATGTTTAGGTTTCACTCTGTTTTCTCCTATATGGTTACATGTAGTTGGAACTCTAAATCAAACACGGTTTGTGCTAGCTCTTTGAAACTTGGCAGAATAATGTAGTTCCAAGTTCTATCGCTATGGTTTGTGTCCTATTGATGGAGCCCCAAGCAGAGACTGACGAGAATCACTTTCATTGAAAGGGGTTGCCAAGCTTCCAAAAAACTAGTCTCCTGGAATCTCAGCAAACATTTTTTCACCAATCTTGATGATACTTCCATTTAATGATCAGTACACCAATCCCACTTGGCTCACCAAATTTCGTTCTTCTTGGTTAAACCATTCCTTTGCAGTAACCGTTTTAATGTTTAGGTTTCACTCTGTTTTCTCCTATATGGATTCATGTAGTTGGAACTCTAAATCAAACACGGTTTGTGCTAGCTCTTTGAAACCTGGCACAATAAAGTAGTTCCAAGTGTTATCGCTATGGTTTGTGTCCTATTGAAGTAGCCCCAAGCAGAGACTGACGAGAATCACTTTCATTGAAAGGGGTTGCCAAGCTTCCAAAAAACTACGAGTTTCCTGAAATCTCAGCAAACATTTTTTCACCCAATCTTGATGATACTTCCATTTAATGATCAGTACACCAATCCCACTTGGCTCACCAAATTTCGTTCTTCTAGTTTAATCCGTTCCTTTGCAGTAACCGTTTTCATGTTTAGGTTTCACTCTGTTTTCTCCTATATGGATACATGTAGTTAGAACTCTAAATCAAACACAGTTTGTGCTAGCTCTTTGAAACTTGGCACAATAATGTAGTTCCAAGTTCTATCGCTATGGTTTGTGTCCTATTGAAGTAGCCCCAAGCAGAGACTGACGAGAATCACTTTCATTGAAAGGGGTTGCCAAGCTTCCAAAAAACTACGAGTTTCCTGAAATCTCAGCAAACATTTTTTCACCCAATCTTGATGATACTTCCATTTAATGATCAGTACACCAATCCCACTTGGCTCACCAAATTTCGTTCTTCTAGGTCAAACCGTTCCTTTGCAGTAACCGTTTTCATGTTTAGGTTTCACTCTGTTTTCTCCTATATGGATACATGTAGATGGAACTCTAAATCAAACACGGTTTGTGCTAGCTCTTTGAAACTTGGCAAAATAATGTAGTTCCAAGTTCTATCGCTATGGTTTGTGTCCTATTGAAGTAGCCCCAAGCAGAGACTGGCGAGAATCACTTTCATTGAAAGGGGTTGCCAAGCTTCCAAAAAACTGCGAGTTTCCTGAAATCTCAGCAAACATTTTTTCACCCAATCTTGATGATACTTCCATTTAATGATCAGTACACCAATCCCACTTGGATCACCAAATTTCGTTCTTCTAGGTTAAACCGTTCCTTTGCAGTAACCTTTTTCATATTTAGGTTTCCGTCTGTTTTCTCCTATATGGATATATGTAGTTGGAACTCTAAATCAAACACGGTTTGTGCTAGCTCTTTGAAACTTGGCACAATAATGTAGTTCCAAGTTCTATCGCTATGGTTTGTGTCCTATTGAAGTAGCCCCAAGCAGAGACTGGCGAGAATCACTTTTATTGAAAGGGTTTGCCAAGCTTCCAAAAAACGAGTTTCCTGAAACCTCAGCAAACATTTTTTCACCCAATCTTGATGATACTTCCATTTAATGATCAGTACACCAATCCCACTTGGCTCACCAAATTTCGTTCTTCTAGGTTAAACCATTCCTTTTCAGTAACCGTTTTAATATTTAGGTTTCACTCTGTTTTCTCCTATAGGGATACATGGAGTTGGAACTCTAAATCAAACACTGTTTATGCTAGCTCTTTGAAACTTGGAAAATAATGTAGTTCCAAGTTCTATCGCTATGGTTTGTGTCCTATTGAAGTAGCCCCAAGCAGAGACTGACGAGAATCACTTTCATTGAAAGGGGTTGCCAAGCTTCCAAAAAACTACGAGTTTCCTGAAATCTCAGCAAACATTTTTTCACCCAATCTTGATGATACTTCCATTTAATGATCAGCACACCAATCCCACTTGGCTCACCAAATTTCGTTCTTCTAGGTTAAACCGTTTCTTTGCAGTAACCTTTTTCATATTTAGGTTTCACTCTGTTTTCTCCTATATGGATACATGTAGTTGGAACTCTAAATCAAACACAGTTTGTGCTAGCTCTTTGAAACTTGGCACAATAATGTAGTTCCCAGTTCTATCGCTATGGTTTGTGTCCTATTGAAGTAGCCCCAACCAGAGACTGACGAGAATCACTTTCATTGAAAGGGGTTGCCAAGCTTCCAAAAAACTAGTCTCCTGGAATCTCAGCAAACATTTTTTCACCAATCTTGATGATACTTCCATTTAATGATCAGTTCACCAATCCCACTTGGCTCACCGAATTTCGTTCTTCTAGGTTAAACCATTCCTTTGCAGAAACCGTTTTCATGTTTAGGTTTCACTCTGTTTTCTCCTATATGGATACATGTAGTTGGAACTCTAAATCAAACACGGTTTGTGCTAGCTCTTTGAAACCTGGCACAATAAAGTCGTTCCAAGTGTTATCGCTATCGTTTGTGTCCTATTGAAGTAGCCCCAAGCAGAGACTGACGAGAATCACTTTCATTGAAAGGGGTTGCCAAGCTTCCAAAAAACTACGAGTTTCCTGAAATCTCAGCAAACATTTTTTCACCCAATCTTGATGATACTTCCATTTAATGATCAGTACACCAATCCCACTTGGCTCACCAAATTTCGTTCTTCTAGTTTAAACCGTTCCTTTGCAGTAACCGTTTTCATGTTTAGGTTTCACTCTGTTTTCTCCTATATGGATACATGTAGTTAGAACTCTAAATCAAACACAGTTTGTGCTAGCTCTTTGAATCTTGGCACAATAATGTCGTTCGCAGTTCTATCACTATGGTTTGTGTCCTATTGAAGTAGCCCCAAGCAGAGACTGACGAGAATCACTTTCACTGAAAGGGGTTGCCAAGCTTCCAAAAAACTACGAGTTTCCTGAAATCTCAGCAAACATTTTTTCACCCAATCTTGATGATACTTCCATTTAATGATCAGTACACCAATCCCACTTGGCTCACCAAATTTCGTTCTTCTAGTTCAAACCGTTCCTTTGCAGTAACCGTTTTCATGTTTAGGTTTCACTCTGTTTTCCCCTATATGGATACATGTAGTTGGAACTCTAAATCAAACACGGTTTGTGCTAGCTCTTTGAAACTTGGCACAATAATGTAGTTCCAAGTTCTATCGCTATGGTTTGTGTCCTATTGAAGTAGCCCCAAGCAGAGACTGACGAGAATCACTTTCATTGAAAGGGGTTGCCAAGCTTCCAAAAAACTAGTCTCCTGGAATCTCAGCAAACATTTTTTCACCAATCTTGATGATACTTCCATTTAATGATCAGTACACCAATCCCACTTGGCTCACCGAATTACGTTCTTCTAGGTTAAACCATTCCTTTGCAGTAACCGTTTTCATGTTTAGGTTTCACTCTGTTTTCTCCTATATGGATACATGTAGTTGGAACTCTAAATCAAACACGGTTTGTGCTAGCTCTTTGAAACCTGGCACAATAAAGTCGTTCCAAGTGTTATCGCTATGGTTGGTGTCCTATTGAAGGAGCCCCAAGCAGAGACTGACGAGAATCACTTTCATTGAAAGGGGTTGCCAAGCTTCCAAAAAACTACGAGTTTCCTGAAATCTCAGCAAACATTTTTTCACCCAATCTTGATGATACTTCCATTTAATGATCAGTACACCAATCCCACTTGGCTCACCAAATTTCGTTCTTCTAGTTTAAACCGTTCCTTTGCAGTAACCGTTTTCATGTTTAGGTTTCACTCTGTTTTCTCCTATATGGATACATGTCGTTGGAACTCTAAATCAAACACGGTTTGTGCTAGCTCTTTGAAACTTGGCACAATAATGTAGTTCGCAGTTCTATCGCTATGGTTTGTGTCCTATTGAAGTAGCCACAAGCAGAGACTGAGGAGAATCTCTTTCATTGAAAGGGGTTGCCAAGCTTCAAAAAAACTAGTCTCCTGGAATCTCAGAAAACATTTTTTCACCAATCTTGATGATACTTCCATTTAATGATCAGTACACCAATCCCACTTGGCTCACCGAATTTCGTTCTTCTAGGTTAAACCGTTCCTTTGCAGTAACCGTTTTAATGTTTAGGTTTCAGTCTGTTTTCTCCTATATGGATACATGTAGTTGGAACTCTAAATCAAACACGGTTTGTGCTAGCTCTTTGAAACCTGGCACAATAAAGTAGTTCCAAGTGTTATCGCTATGGTTTGTGTCCTATTGAAGTAGCCCCAAGCAGAGACTGACGAGAATCACTTTCATTGAAAGGGGTTGCCAAGCTTCCAAAAAACTACGAGTTTCCTGAAATCTCAGCAAACATTTTTTCACCCAATCTTGATGATACTTCCATTTAATGATCAGTACACCAATCCCACTTGGCTCACCAAATTTCGTTCTTCTAGTTTAATCCGTTCCTTTGCAGTAACCGTTTTCATGTTTAGGTTTCACTCTGTTTTCTCCTATATGGATACATGTAGTTAGAACTCTAAATCAAACACAGTTTGTGCTAGCTCTTTGAAACTTGGCACAATAATGTAGTTCGCAGTTCAATCGCTATGGTTTGTGTCCTATTGAAGTAGCCCCAAGCAGAGACTGACGAGAATCACTTTCATTGAAAGGGGTTGCCAAGCTTCCAAAAAACTACGAGTTTCCTGAAATCTCAGCAAACATTTTTTCACCCAATCTTGATGACACTTCCATTTAATGATCAGTACACCAATCCCACTTGGCTCACCAAATTTCGTTCTTCTAGGTTAAACCGTTCCTTTGCAGTAACCGTTTTCATGTTTAGGTTTCACTCTGTTTTCTCCTATATGGATACATGTAGTTGGAACTCTAAATCAAACACGGTTTGTGCTAGCTCTTTGAAACTTGGCACAATAATGTAGTTCCAAGTTCTATCGCTATGGTTTGTGTCCTATTGAAGTAGCCCCAAGCAGAGACTGACGAGAATCACTTTCATTGAAAGGGGTTGCCAAGCTTCCATAAAACTAGTCTCCTGGAATCTCAGCAAACATTTTTTCACCAATCTTGATGATACTTCCATTTAATGATCAGTACACCAATCCCACTTGGCTCACCGAATTACGTTCTTCTAGGTTAAACCATTCCTTTGCAGTAACCGTTTTCATGTTTAGGTTTCACTCTGTTTTCTCCTATATGGATACATGTAGTTGGAACTCTAAATCAAACACGGTTTGTGCTAGCTCTTTGAAACCTGGCACAATAAAGTCGTTCCAAGTGTTATCGCTATGGTTGGTGTCCTATTGAAGTAGCCCCAAGCAGAGACTGACGAGAATCACTTTCATTGAAAGGGGTTGCCAAGCTTCCAAAAAACTACGAGTTTCCTGAAATCTCAGCAAACATTTTTTCACCCAATCTTGATGATACTTCCATTTAATGATCAGTACACCAATCCCACTTGGCTCACCAAATTTCGTTCTTCTAGTTTAAACCGTTCCTTTGCAGTAACCCTTTTCATGTTTAGGTTTCACTCTGTTTTCTCCTATATGGATACATGTAGTTAGAACTCTAAATCAAACACAGTTTGTGCTAGCTCTTTGAAACTTGGCACAATAATGTAGTTCCACGTTCTATCGCTATGGTTTGTGTCCTATTTAAGTAGCCCCAAGCAGAGACTGACGAGAATCACTTTCATTGAAAGGGGTTTCCAAGCTTCCAAAAAACTACGAGTTTCCTGAAATCTCAGCAAACATTCTTTCACCCAATCTTGATGATACTTCCATTTAATGATCAGTACACCAATCCCACTTGGCTCACCAAATTTCGTTCTTCTAGGTCAAACTGTTCCTTTGCAGTAACCGTTTTCATGTTTAGGTTTCACTCTGTTTTCTCCTATATGGATACATGTAGTTGGAACTCTAAATCAAACACGGTTTGTGCCAGCTCTTTGAAACTTGGCACAATAATGTAGTTCCAAGTTCTATCGCTATGGTTTGTGTCCTATTGAAGTAGCCCCAAGCAGAGACTGACGAGAATCACTTTCATTGAAAGGGGTTGCCAAGCTTCCATAAAACTAGTCTCCTGGAATCTCAGCAAACATTTTTTCACCAATCTTGATGATACTTCCATTTAATGATCAGTACACCAATCCCACTTGGCTCACCGAATTACGTTCTTCTAGGTTAAACCATTCCTTTGCAGTAACCGTTTTCATGTTTAGGTTTCACTCTGTTTTCTCCTATATGGATACATGTAGTTGGAACTCTAAATCAAACACGGTTTGTGCTAGCTCTTTGAAACCTGGCACAATAAAGTCGTTCCAAGTGTTATCGCTATGGTTGGTGTCCTATTGAAGTAGCCCCAAGCAGAGACTGACGAGAATCACTTTCATTGAAAGGGGTTGCCAAGCTTCCAAAAAACTACGAGTTTCCTGAAATCTCAGCAAACATTTTTTCACCCAATCTTGATGATACTTCCATTTAATGATCAGCACACCAATCCCACTTGGCTCACCAAATTTCGTTCTTCTAGGTTAAACCGTTTCTTTGCAGTAACCTTTTTCATATTTCGGTTTCAGTCTGTTTTCTCCTATATGGATACATGTAGTTGGAACTCTAAATCAAACACAGTTTGTGCTAGCTCTTTGAAACTTGGCACAATAATGTAGTTCCCAGTTCTATCGCTATGGTTTGTGTCCTATTGAAGTAGCCCCAACCAGATACTGACGAGAATCACTTTCATTGAAAGGGGTTGCCAAGCTTCCAAAAAACTAGTCTCCTGGAATCTCAGCAAACATTTTTTCACCAATCGTGATGATACTTCCATTTAATGATCAGTTCACCAATCCCACTTGGCTCACCGAATTTCGTTCTTCTAGGTTAAACCATTCCTTTGCAGTAACCGTTTTCATGTTTAGGTTTCACTCTGTTTTCTCCTATATGGATACATGTAGTTGGAACTCTAAATCAAACACGGTTTGTGCTAGCTCTTTGAAAACTGGCACAATAAAGTCGTTCCAAGTGTTATTGCTATGGTTTGTGTGCTATTGAAGTAGCCCCAAGAAGAGACTGACGAGAATCACTTTCATTGAAAGGGGTTGCCAAGCTTCCAAAAAACTACGAGTTTCCTGAAACCTCAGCAAACATTTTTTCACCCAATCTTGATGATACTTCCATTTAATGATCAGTACACCAATCCCACTTGGCTCTCCAAATTTCGTTCTGCTAGGTCAAACCGTTCCTTTGCAGTAACCGTTTTCATGTTTAGGTTTCACTCTGTTTTCTCCTATATGGATACATGTAGTTGGAACTCTAAATCAAACACGTTTTGTGCTAGCTCTTTGAAACTTGGCACAATAATGTAGTTCCAAGTTCTATCGCTATGGTTTGTGTCCTATTGAAGTAGCCCCAAGCAGAGACTGACGAGAATCACTTTCATTGAAAGGGGTTGCCAAGCTTCCAAAAAACTAGTCTCCTGGAATCTCAGCAAACATTTTTTCACCAATTTGATGATACTTCCATTTAATGATCAGTACACCAATCCCACTTGGCTCACCGAATTACGTTCTTCTAGGTTAAACCATTCCTTTGCAGTAACCCTTTTCATGTTTAGGTTTCACTCTGTTTTCTCCTATATGGATACATGTAGTTGGAACTCTAAATCAAACACGGTTTGTGCTAGCTCTTTGAAAACTGGCACAATAAAGTCGTTCCAAGTGTTATCGCTATGGTTGGTGTCCTATTGAAGTAGCTCCAAGCAGAGACTGACGAGAATCACTTTCATTGAAAGGGGTTGCCAAGCTTCCAAAAAACTACGAGTTTCCTGAAATCTCAGCAAACATTTTTTCACCCAATCTTGATGATACTTCCATTTAATGATCAGTACACCAATCCCACTTGGCTCACCAAATTTCGTTCTTCTAGTTTAAACCGTTCCTTTGCAGTAACCGTTTTCATGTTTAGGTTTCACTCTGTTTTCTCCTATATGGATACATGTAGTTAGAACTCTAAATCAAACACAGTTTGTGCTAGCTCTTTGAAACTTGGCACAATAATGTAGTTCGCAGTTCTATCGCTATGGTTTGTGTCCTATTGAAGTAGCCCCAAGCAGAGACTGACGAGAATCACTTTCATTGAAAGGGGTTGCCAAGCTTCCAAAAAACTACGAGTTTCCTGAAATCTCAGCAAATATTTTTTCACCCAATCTTGATGATACTTCCATTTAATGATCAGTACACCAATCCCACTTGGCTCACCAAATTTCGTTCTTCTAGGTCAAACCGTTCCTTTGCAGTAACCGTTTTCATGTTTAGGTTTCACTCTGTTTTCTCCTATATGGATACATGTAGTTGGAACTCTAAATCAAACACGGTTTGTGCTAGCTCTTTGAAACTTGGCAAAATAATGTAGTTCCAAGTTCTATCGCTATGGTTTGTGTCCTATTGAAGTAGCCCCAAGCAGAGACTGGCGAGAATCACTTTCATTGAAAGGGGTTGCCAAGCTTCCAAAAAACTACGAGTTTCCTGAAATCTCAGCAAACATTTTTTCACCCAATCTTGATGATACTTCCATTTAGTGATCAGTACACCAATCCCACTTGGATCACCAAATTTCGTTCTTCTAGGTTAAACCGTTCCTTTGCAGTAACCGCTTTCATGTTTAGGTTTCACTCTGTTTTCTCCTATATGGATACATGTAGTTGGAACTCTAAATCAAACACGGTTTGTGCTAGCTCTTTGAAACTTGGCACAATAATGTAGTTCCAAGTTCTATCGCTATGGTTTGTGTCCTATTGAAATAGCCCCAAGCAGAGACTGGCGAGAATCACTTTTATTGAAAGGGTTTGCCAAGCTTCCAAAAAACGAGTTTCCTGAAACCTCAGCAAACATTTTTTCACCCAATCTTGATGATACTTCCATTTAATGATCAGTACACCAATCCCACTTGGCTCACCAAATTTCGTTCTTCTAGGTTAAACCATTCCTTTCCAGTAACCATTTTAATATTTAGGTTTCACTCTGTTTTCTCCTATATGAATACATGTAGTTGGAACTCTAAATCAAAGACTGTTTATGCTAGCTCTTTGAAACTTGGAAAAATAATGTAGATCCAAGTTCTATCGCTATGGTTTGTGTCCTATTGAAGTAGCCCCAAGCAGAGACTGACGAGAATCACTTTCATTGAAAGGGGTTGCCAAGCTTCCAAAAAACTACGAGTTTCCTGAAATCTCAGCAAACATTTTTTCACCCAATCTTGATGATACTTCCTTTTTATGATCAGCACAGCAATCCCACTTGGCTCACCAAATTTCGTTCTTCTAGGTTAAACCGTTTCTTTGCAGTAACCTTTTTCATATTTAGGTTTCACTCTGTTTTCTCCTATATGGATACATGTAGTTGGAACTCTAAATCAAACACAGTTTGTGCTAGCTCTTTGACACTTGGCACAATAATGTAGTTCCCAGTTCTATCGCTATGGTTTGTGTCCTATTGAAGTAGCCCCAACCAGAGACTGACGAGAATCACTTTCATTGAAAGGGGTTGCCAAGCTTCCAAAAAACTAGTCTCCTGGAATCTCAGTAAACATTTTTTCACCAATTTGATGATACTTCCATTTAATGATCAGTTCACCAATCCCACTTGGCTCACCGAATTTCGTTCTTCTAGGTTAAACCATTCCTTTGCAGTAACCGTTTTCATGTTTAGGTTTCACTCTGTTTTCTCCTATATGGATACATGTAGTTGGAACTCTAAATCAAACACGGTTTGTGCTAGCTCTTTGAAACCTGGCACAATAAAGTCTTTCCAAGTGTTATCGCTATGGTTTGTGTCCTATTGAAGTAGCCCCAAGCAGAGACTGACGAGAATCACTTTCATTGAAAGGGGTTGCCAAGCTTCCAAAAAACTACGAGTTTCCTGAAATCTCAGCAAACATTTTTTCACCCAATCTTGATGATACTTCCATTAATGATCAGTACACCAATCCCACTTGGCTCACCAAATTTCGTTCTTCTAGGTCAACCGTTCCTTTGCAGTAACCGTTTTCATGTTTAGGTTTCACTCTGTTTTCTCCTATATGGATACATGTAGTTGGAATTCTAATTCAAACACGGTTTGTGCTAGCTCTTTGAAACTTGGCACAATAAATGTAGTTCCAAGTTCTATGGCTATGGTTTGTGTCCTATTGAAGTAGCCCCAAGCAGAGACTGACGAGAATCACTTTCATTGAAAGTGGTTGCCAAGCTTCCAAAAAACTAGTCTCCTGGAATCTCAGCAAACATTTTTCACCAATCTTGATGATACTTCCATTTAACGATCAGTACACCAATCCCACTTGGCTCATCGAATTACGTTCTTCTAGGTTAAACCATTCCTTTGCAGTAACCGTTTTCATGTTTAGGTTTCACTCTGTTTTCTCCTATATGGATACATGTAGTTGGAACTCTAAATCAAACACGGTTTGTGCTAGCTCTTTGAAACCTGGCACAATAAAGTCGTTTCAAGTGTTATCGCTATGGTTGGTGTCCTATTGAAGTAGCCCCAAGCAGAGACTGACGAGAATCACTTTCATTGAAAGGGGTTGCCAAGCTTCCAAAAAACTACGAGTTTCCTGAAATCTCAGCAAACATTTTTTCACCCAATCTTGATGATACTTCCATTTAATGATCAGTACACCAATCCCACTTGGCTCACCAAATTTCGTTCTTCTAGTTTAACCGTTCCTTTGCAGTAACCTTTTTCATGTTTAGGTTTCACTCTGTTTTCTCCTATATGGATACATGTAGTTAGAACTCTAAATCAAACACAGTTTGTGCTAGCTCTTTGAAACTTGGCACAATAATGTAGTTCGCAGTTCTATCGCTATGGTTTCTGTCCTATTGAAGTAGCCCCAAGCAGAGACTGACGAGAATCACTTTCATTGAAAGGGGTTGCCAAGCTTCCAAAAAACTACGAGTTTCCTGAAATCTCAGCAAACATTTTTTCACCCAATCTTGATGATACTTCCATTTAATGATCAGTACACCAATCCCACTTGGCTCACCAAATTTCGTTCTTCTAGGTCAAACCGTTTCCTTTGCAGTAACCGTTTTCATGTTTAGGTTTCACTCTGTTTTCTCCTATATGGATACATGTAGTTGGAACTCTAAATCAAACCACGGTTTGTGCTAGCTCTTTGAAACTTGGCAAAATAATGTAGTTCCAAGTTCTATCGCTATGGTTTGTGTCCTATTGAAGTAGCCCCAAGCAGCGACTGGCGAGAATCACTTTCATTGAAAGGGGTTGCCAAGCTTCCAAAAAACTACGAGTTCTGAAATCTCAGCAAACATTTTTTCACCCAATCTTGATGATACTTCCATTTAATGATCAGTACACCAATCCCACTTGGATCACCAAATTTCGTTCTTCTAGGTTAACCGTTCCTTTGCAGTAACCGCTTTCATGTTTAGGTTTCACTCTGTTTTCTCCTATATGGATACATGTAGTTGGAACTCTAAATCAAACACGGTTTGTGCTAGCTCTTTGAAACTTGGCACAATAATGTAGTTCCAAGTTCTATCGCTATGGTTTGTGTCCTATTGAAATAGCCCCAAGCAGAGACTGGCGAGAATCACTTTTATTGAAAGGGTTTGCCCAAGCTTCCAAAAAACGAGTTTCCTGAAACCTCAGCAAACATTTTTTCACCCAATCTTGATGATACTTCCATTTAATGATCAGTACACCAATCCCACTTGGCTCACCAAATTTCGTTCTTCTAGGTTAAACCTTCCTTTCCAGTAACCGTTTTAATATTTAGGTTTCACTCTGTTTTCTCCTATATGAATACATGTAGTTGGAACTCTAAATCAAACACTGTTTATGCTAGCTCTTTGAAACTTGGAAAAATAATGTAGATCCAAGTTCTATCGCTATGTTTGTGTCCTATTGAAGTAGCCCCAAGCAGAGACTGACGAGAATCACTTTCATTGAAAGGGGTTGCCAAGCTTCCAAAAAACTACGAGTTTCCTGAAATCTCAGCAAACATTTTTTCACCCAATCTTTGATGATACTTCCTTTTTATGATCAGCACAGCAATCCCACTTGGCTCACCAAATTTCGTTCTTCTAGGTTAAACCGTTTCTTTGCAGTAACCTTTTTCATATTTAGGTTTCACTCTGTTTTCTCCTATATGGACACATGTAGTTGGAACCTAAATCAAACACAGTTTGTGCTAGCTCTTTGAAACTTGGCACAATAATGTAGTTCCCAGTTCTATCGCTATGGTTTGTGTCCTATTGAAGTAGCCCCAACCAGAGACTGACGAGAATCACTTTCATTGAAAGGGGTTGCCAAGCTTCCAAAAACTAGTCTCCTGGAATCTCAGTAAACATTTTTTCACCAATTTGATGATACTTCCATTTAATGATCAGTTCACCAATCCCACTTGGCTCACCGAATTTCGTTCTTCTAGGTTAAACCATTCCTTTGCAGTAACCGTTTTCATGTTTAGGTTTCACTCTGTTTTCTCCTATATGGATACATGTAGTTGGAACTCTAAATCAAACACGGTTTGTGCTAGCTCTTTCAAACCTGGCACAATAAAGTCTTTCCAAGTGTTATCGCTATGGTTTGTGTCCTATTGAAGTAGCCCCAAGCAGAGACTGACGAGAATCACTTTCATTGAAAGGGGTTGCCAAGCTTCCAAAAAACTACGAGTTTCCTGAAATCTCAGCAAACATTTTTTCACCCAATCTTGATGATACTTCCATTTAATGATCAGTACACCAATCCACTTGGCTCACCAAATTTCGTTCTTCTAGGTCAAACCGTTCCTTTGCAGTAACCGTTTTCATGTTTAGGTTTCACTCTGTTTTCTCCTATATGGATACATGTAGTTGGAATTCTAATTCAAACACGGTTTGTGCTAGCTCTTTGAAACTTGGCACAATAATGTAGTTCCAAGTTCTATGGCATATGGTTTGTGTCCTATTGAAGTAGCCCCAAGCAGAGACTGACGAGAATCACTTTCATTGAAAGTGGTTGCCAAGCTTCCAAAAAACTAGTCTCCTGGAATCTCAGCAAACATTTTTTCACCAATCTTGATGATACTTCCATTTAACGATCAGTACACCAATCCCACTTGGCTCACCGAATTACGTTCTTCTAGGTTAAACCATTCCTTTGCAGTAACCGTTTTCATGTTTAGGTTTCACTCTGTTTTCTCCTATATGGATACATGTAGTTGGAACTCTAAATCAAACACGGTTTGTGCTAGCTCTTTGAAACCTGGCACAATAAAGTCGTTTCAAGTGTTATCGCTATGGTTGGTGTCCTATTGAAGTAGCCCCAAGCAGAGACTGACGAGAATCACTTTCATTGAAAGGGGTTGCCAAGCTTCCAAAAAACTACGAGTTTCCTGAAATCTCAGCAAACATTTTTTCACCCAATCTTGATGATACTTCCATTTAATGATCAGTACACCAATCCCACTTGGCTCACCAAATTTCGTTCTTCTAGTTTAAACCGTTCCTTTGCAGTAACCTTTTTCATGTTTAGGTTTCACTCTGTTTTCTCCTATATGGATACATGTAGTTAGAACTCAATATCAAACACAGTTTGTGCTAGCTCTTTGAAACTTGGCACAATAATGTAGTTCGCAGTTCTATCGCTATGGTTTCTGTCCTATTGAAGTAGCCCCAAGCAGAGACTGACGAGAATCACTTTCATTGAAAGGGGTTGCCAAGCTTCCAAAAAACTACGAGTTTCCTGAAATCTCAGCAAACATTTTTTCACCCAATCTTGATGATACTTCCATTTAATGATCAGTACACCAATCCCACTTGGCTCACCAAATTTCGTTCTTCTAGGTCAAACCGTTCCTTTGCAGTAACCGTTTTCATGTTTAGGTTTCACTCTGTTTTCTCCTATATGGATACATGTAGTTGGAACTCTAAATCAAACACGGTTTGTGCTAGCTCTTTGAAACTTGGCAAAATAATGTAGTTCCAAGTTCTATCGCTATGGTTTGTGTCCTATTGAAGTAGCCCCAAGCAGAGACTGGCGAGAATCACTTTCATTGAAAGGGTTGCCAAGCTTCCAAAAAACTACGAGTTTCCTGAAATCTCAGCAAACATTTTTTCACCCAATCTTGATGATACTTCCATTTAATGATCAGCACACCAGTCCCACTTGGCTCACCAAATTTCGTTCTTCTAGGTTAAACCGTTTCTTTGCAGTAACCTTTTTCATATTTAGGTTTCAGTCTGTTTTCTCCTATATGGATACATGTAGTTGGAACTGTAAATCAAACACGGTTTGTGCTAGCTCTTTGAAACTTGGCACAATAATGTAGTTCCAAGTTCAATCGCTATGGTTTGTGTCCTATTGAAGTAGCCCCAAGCAGAGACTGACTAGAATTACTTTCATTGAAAGGTGTTGCCAAGCTTCCAAAAACTACGAGTTTCCTGAATTCTCAGCAAACATTTTTTCACCCAATCTTGATGATACTTCCATTTAATGATTAGTACACCAATCCCACTTGGCTCAGCAAATTTCATTCTTCTAGGTTAAACCGTTCCTTTGCAGTAACCGTTTTCATGTTTAGGTTTCACTCTGTTTTCTCCTATATGGATAAATGTAGTTGGAACTCTAAATCAAACACGGTTTATGCTAGCTCTTTGAAATTTGGCAAAATAATGTAGTTCCAAGTTCTATCGCTATGGATTGTGTCCTATTGAAGTAGCCCCAAGCAGAGACTGACGAGAACCACTTTCATTGAAAGGGGTTGCCAAGCTTAGAAAAAACTACGAGTTTCCTGAAATCTCAGCAAACATTTTTTCACCCAATCTTGATGATACTTCCATTTAATGATCAGTACACCAATCCCACTTGGATCACCAAATTTCGTTCTTCTAGGTTAAACCGTTCCTTTGCAGTAACCGCTTTCATGTTTAGGTTTCACTCTGTTTTCTCCTATATGGATACATGTAGTTGGAACTCTAAATCAAACACGGTTTGTGCTAGCTCTTTGAAACTTGGCACAATAATGTAGTTCCAAGTTCTATCGCTATGGTTTTTGTCCTATTGAAGTAGCCCCAAGCAGAGACTGGCGAGAATCACTTTCATTGAAAGGGTTTGCCAAGCTTCCAAAAAACGAGTTTCCTGAAACCTCAGCAAACATTTTTTCACCCAATCTTGATGATACTTCCATTTAATGATCAGTACACCAACCCCACTTGGCTCACCGAATTTCGTTCTTCTAGGTTAAACCATTCCTTTCCAGTAACGGTTTTAATGTTTAGGTTTCACTCTGTTTTCTCCTATATGGATACATGTAGTTGGAACTCTAAATCAAACACTGTTTATGCTAGCTCTTTGAAACTTGGAAAAATAATGTAGTTCCAAGTTCTATCGCTATGGTTTGTGTCCTATTGAAGTAGCCCCAAGCAGAGACTGACGAGAATCACTTTCATTGAAAGGGGTTGCCAAGCTTCCAAAAAACTACGAGTTTCCTGAAATCTCAGCAAACATTTTTTCACCCAATCTTGATGATACTTCCATTTAATGATCAGTACACCAATCCCACTTGGCTCACCAAATTTCGTTCTTCTAGGTCAAACCGTTCCTTTGCAGTAACCGTTTTCATGTTTAGGTTTCACTCTGTTTTCTCCTATATGGATACATGTAGTTGGAATTCTAATTCAAACACGGTTTGTGCTAGCTCTTTGAAACTTGGCACAATAATGTAGTTCCAAGTTCTATGGCTATGGTTTGTGTCCTATTGAAGTAGCCCCAAGCAGAGACTGACGAGAATCACTTTCATTGAAAGTGGTTGCCAAGCTTCCAAAAAACTAGTCTCCTGTAATCTCAGCAAACATTTTTTCACCAATCTTGATTATACTTATATTTAACGATCAGTACACCAATCCCACTTGGCTCACCGAATTACGTTCTTCTAGGTTAAACCATTCCTTTGCAGTAACCGTTTTCATGTTTAGGTTTCACTCTGTTTTCTCCTATATGGATACATGTAGTTGGAACTCTAAATCAAACACGGTTTGTGCTAGCTCTTTGAAACCTGGCACAATAAAGTCGTTCCAAGTGTTATCGCTATGGTTGGTGTCCTATTGAAGTAGCCCCAAGCAGAGACTGACGAGAATCACTTTCATTGAAAGGGGTTGCCAAGCTTCCAAAAAACTACGAGTTTCCTGAAATCTCAGCAAACATTTTTTCACCCAATCTTGATGATACTTCCATTTAATGATCAGTACACCAATCCCACTTGGCTCACCAAATTTCGTTCTTCTAGTTTAAACCGTTCCTTTGCAGTAACCGTTTTCATGTTTAGGTTTCACTCTGTTTTCTCCTATATGGATACATGTAGTTAGAACTCTAAATCAAACACAGTTTGTGCTAGCTCTTTGAAACTTGGCACAATAATGTAGTTCGCAGTTCTATCGCTATGGTTTCTGTCCTATTGAAGTAGCCCCAAGCAGAGACTGACGAGAATCACTTTCATTGAAAGGGGTTGCCAAGCTTCCAAAAAACTACGAGTTTCCTGAAATCTCAGCAAACATTTTTTCACCCAATCTTGATGATACTTCCATTTAATGATCAGTACACCAATCCCACTTGGCTCACCAAATTTCGTTCTTCTAGGTCAAACCGTTCCTTTGCAGTAACCGTTTTCATGTTTAGGTTTCACTCTGTTTTCTCCTATATGGATACATGTAGTTGGACGTCTAAATCAAACACGGTTTGTGCTAGCTCTTTGAAACTTGGCAAAATAATGTAGTTCCAAGTTCTATCGCTATGGTTTGTGTCCTATTGAAGTAGCCCCAAGCAGAGACTGGCGAGAATCACTTTCATTGAAAGGGGTTGCCAAGCTTCCAAAAAACTACGAGTTTCCTGAAATCTCAGCAAACATTTTTTCACCCAATCTTGATGATACTTCCATTTAATGATCAGCACACCAGTCCCACTTGGCTCACCAAATTTCGTTCTTCTAGGTTAAACCGTTTCTTTGCAGTAACCTTTTTCATATTTAGGTTTCAGTCTGTTTTCTCCTATATGGATACATGTAGTTGGAACTGTAAATCAAACACGGTTTGTGCTAGCTCTTTGAAACTTGGCACAATAATGTAGTTCCAAGTTCAATCGCTATGGTTTGTGTCCTATTGAAGTAGCCCAAAGCAGAGACTGACTAGAATTACTTTCATTGAAAGGTGTTGCCAAGCTTCCAAAAAACTATGAGTTTCCTGAATTCTCAGCAAACATTTTTTCACCCAATCTTGATGATACTTCCATTTAATGATTAGTACACCAATCCCACTTGGCTCAGCAAATTTCATTCTTCTAGGTTAAACCGTTCCTTTGCAGTAACCGTTTTCATGTTTAGGTTTCACTCTGTTTTCTCCTATATGGATAAATGTAGTTGGAACTCTAAATCAAACACGGTTTATGCTAGCTCTTTGAAATTTGGCAAAATAATGTAGTTCCAAGTTCTATCGCTATGGATTGTGTCCTATTGAAGTAGCCCCAAGCAGAGACTGACGAGAACCACTTTCATTGAAAGGGGTTGCCAAGCTTAGAAAAAACTACGAGTTTCCTGAAATCTCAGCAAACATTTTTTCACCCAATCTTGATGATACTTCCATTTAATGATCAGTACACCAATCCCACTTGGATCACCAAATTTCGTTCTTCTAGGTTAAACCGTTCCTTTGCAGTAACCGCTTTCATGTTTAGGTTTCAGTCTGTTTTCTCCTATATGGATACATGTAGTTGGAACTCTAAATCAAACACGGTTTGTGCTAGCTCTTTGAAACTTGGCACAATAATGTAGTTCCAAGTTCTATCGCTATGGTTTTTGTCCTATTGAAGTAGCCCCAAGCAGAGACTGGCGAGAATCACTTTCATTGAAAGGGTTTGCCAAGCTTCCAAAAAACGAGTTTCCTGAAACCTCAGCAAACATTTTTTCACCCAATCTTGATGATACTTCCATTTAATGATCAGTACACCAACCCCACTTGGCTCACCGAATTTCGTTCTTCTAGGTTAAACCATTCCTTTCCAGTAACCGTTTTAATGTTTAGGTTTCACTCTGTTTTCTCCTATATGGATACATGTAGTTGGAACTCTAAATCAAACACTGTTTATGCTAGCTCTTTGAAACTTGGAAAAATAATGTAGTTCCAAGTTCTATCGCTATGGTTTGTGTCCTATTGAAGTAGCCCCAAGCAGAGACTGACGAGAATCACTTTCATTTAAAGGGGTTGCCAAGCTTCCAAAAAACTACGAGTTTCCTGAAATCTCAGCAAACATTTTTTCACCCAATCTTGATGATACTTCCATTTAATGATCAGTACACCAATCCCACTTGGCTCACCAAATTTCGTTCTTCTAGGTCAAACCGTTCCTTTGCAGTAACCGTTTTCATGTTTAGGTTTCACTCTGTTTTCTCCTATATGGATACATGTAGTTGGAATTCTAATTCAAACACGGTTTGTGCTAGCTCTTTGAAACTTGGCACAATAATGTAGTTCCAAGTTCTATGGCTATGGTTTGTGTCCTATTGAAGTAGCCCCAAGCAGAGACTGACGAGAATCACTTTCATTGAAAGTGGTTGCCAAGCTTCCAAAAAACTAGTCTCCTGGAATCTCAGCAAACATTTTTTCACCAATCTTGATGATACTTCCATTTAACGATCAGTACACCAATCCCACTTGGCTCACCGAATTACGTTCTTCTAGGTTAAACCATTCCTTTGCAGTAACCGTTTTCATGTTTAGGTTTCACTCTGTTTTCTCCTATATGGATACATGTAGTTGGAACTCTAAATCAAACACGGTTTGTGCTAGCTCTTTGAAACCTGGCACAATAAAGTCGTTCCAAGTGTTATCGCTATGGTTGGTGTCCTATTGAAGTAGCCCCAAGCAGAGACTGACGAGAATCACTTTCATTGAAAGGGGTTGCCAAGCTTCCAAAAAACTACGAGTTTCCTGAAATCTCAGCAAACATTTTTTCACCCAATCTTGATGATACTTCCATTTAATGATCAGTACACCAATCCCACTTGGCTCACCAAATTTCGTTCTTCTAGTTTAAACCGTTCCTTTGCAGTAACCGTTTTCATGTTTAGGTTTCACTCTGTTTTCTCCTATATGGATACATGTAGTTAGAACTCTAAATCAAACACAGTTTGTGCTAGCTCTTTGAAACTTGGCACAATAATGTAGTTCGCAGTTCTATCGCTATGGTTTCTGTCCTATTGAAGTAGCCCCAAGCAGAGACTGACGAGAATCACTTTCATTGAAAGGGGTTGCCAAGCTTCCAAAAAACTACGAGTTTCCTGAAATCTCAGCAAACATTTTTTCACCCAATCTTGATGATACTTCCATTTAATGATCAGTACACCAATCCCACTTGGCTCACCAAATTTCGTTCTTCTAGGTCAAACCGTTCCTTTGCAGTAACCGTTTTCATGTTTAGGTTTCACTCTGTTTTCTCCTATATGGATACATGTAGTTGGACGTCTAAATCAAACACGGTTTGTGCTAGCTCTTTGAAACTTGGCAAAATAATGTAGTTCCAAGTTCTATCGCTATGGTTTGTGTCCTATTGAAGTAGCCCCAAGCAGAGACTGGCGAGAATCACTTTCATTGAAAGGGGTTTCCAAGCTTCCAAAAAACTACGAGTTTCCTGAAATCTCAGCAAACATTTTTTCACCCAATCTTGATGATACTTCCATTTAATGATCAGCACACCAGTCCCACTTGGCTCACCAAATTTCGTTCTTCTAGGTTAAACCGTTTCTTTGCAGTAACCTTTTTCATATTTAGGTTTCAGTCTGTTTTCTCCTATATGGATACATGTAGTTGGAACTGTAAATCAAACACGGTTTGTGCTAGCTCTTTGAAACTTGGCACAATAATGTAGTTCCAAGTTCAATCGCTATGGTTTGTGTCCTATTGAAGTAGCCCCAAGCAGAGACTGACTAGAATTACTTTCATTGAAAGGTGTTGCCAAGCTTCCAAAAAACTACGAGTTTCCTGAATTCTCAGCAAACATTTTTTCACCCAATCTTGATGATACTTCCATTTAATGATTAGTACACCAATCCCACTTGGCTCAGCAAATTTCATTCTTCTAGGTTAAACCGTTCCTTTGCAGTAACCGTTTTCATGTTTAGGTTTCACTCTGTTTTCTCCTATATGGATAAATGTAGTTGGAACTCTAAATCAAACACGGTTTATGCTAGCTCTTTGAAATTTGGCAAAATAATGTAGTTCCAAGTTCTATCGCTATGGATTGTGTCCTATTGAAGTAGCCCCAAGCAGAGACTGACGAGAACCACTTTCATTGAAAGGGGTTGCCAAGCTTAGAAAAAACTACGAGTTTCCTGAAATCTCAGCAAACATTTTTTCACCCAATCTTGATGATACTTCCATTTAATGATCAGTACACCAATCCCACTTGGATCACCAAATTTCGTTCTTCTAGGTTAAACCGTTCCTTTGCAGTAACCGCTTTCATGTTTAGGTTTCACTCTGTTTTCTCCTATATGGATACATGTAGTTGGAACTCTAAATCAAACACGGTTTGTGCTAGCTCTTTGAAACTTGGCACAATAATGTAGTTCCAAGTTCTATCGCTATGGTTTTTGTCCTATTGAAGTAGCCCCAAGCAGAGACTGGCGAGAATCACTTTCATTGAAAGGGTTTGCCAAGCTTCCAAAAAACGAGTTTCCTGAAACCTCAGCAAACATTTTTTCACCCAATCTTGATGATACTTCCATTTAATGATCAGTACACCAACCCCACTTGGCTCACCGAATTTCGTTCTTCTAGGTTAAACCATTCCTTTCCAGTAACCGTTTTAATGTTTAGGTTTCACTCTGTTTTCTCCTATATGGATACATGTAGTTGGAACTCTAAATCAAACACTGTTTATGCTAGCTCTTTGAAACTTGGAAAAATAATGTAGTTCCAAGTTCTATCGCTATGGTTTGTGTCCTATTGAAGTAGCCCCAAGCAGAGACTGACGAGAATCACTTTCATTGAAAGGGTTTGCCAAGCTTCCAAAAAACGAGTTTCCTGAAACCTCAGCAAACATTTTTTCACCCAATCTTGATGATACTTCCATTTAATGATCAGCCCACCAATCCCACTTGGCTCAGCAAATTTCTTTCTTCTAGGTTAAACCGTTCCTTTGCAGTAACCGTTTTCATGTTTAGGTTTCACTCTGTTTTCTCCTATATGGATACATGTAGTTGGAACACTAAATCAAACACGGTTTGTGCTAGCTCTTTGAAACCTGGCACAATAAAGTAGTTCCAAGTGTTATCGCTATGGTTTGTGTCCTATTGAAGTAGCCCCAAGCAGAGACTGACGAGAATCACTTTCATTGAAAGGGGTTGCCAAGCTTAGGAAAAAATACGAGTTTCCTGAAATCTCAGCAAACATTTTTTCACCCAATCTTGATGATACTTCCATTTAATGATCAGTCCACCAATCCCACTTGGCTCACCAAATTTCGTTCTTCTAGGTTAAACCGTTCCTTTGCAGTAACCGTTTTCATGATTAGGTTTCACTCTGTTTGCTCCTATATGGATACATGTCGTTGGAACTCTAAATCAAACACGGTTTGTGCTAGCTCTTTGAAACTTGGCACAATAATGTAGTTCCAAGTTCAATCGCTTTGGTTTGTGTCCTATTAAAGTAGCCCCAAGCAGAGACTGGCGAGAATCACTTTCATTGAAAGGGTTTGCCAAGCTTCCAAAAAACGAGTTTCCTGAAACCTCAGCAAACATTTTTTCACCCAATCTTGATGATACTTCCATTTAATGATCAGCACACCAATCCCACTTGGCTCAGCAAATTTCTTTCTTCTAGGTTAAACCGTTCCTTTGCAGTAACCCTTTTCATGTTTAGGTTTCACTCTGTTTTCTCCTATATGGATACATGTAGTTGGAACTCTAAATCAAACACGGTTTGTGCTAGCTCTTTGAAACTTGGCAGAATAATGTAGTTCCAAGTTCTATCGCTATGGTTTGTGTCCTATTGAAGGAGCCCCAAGCAGAGACTGACGAGAATCACTTTCATTGAAAGGGGTTGCCAAGCTTCCAAAAAACTAGTCTCCTGGAATCTCAGCAAATATTTTTTCACCAATCTTGATGATACTTCCATTTAATGATCAGTACACCAATCCCACTTGGCTCACCAAATTTCGTTCTTCTAGGTTAAACCGTTCCTTTGCAGTAACCGTTTTCAGGTTTAGGTTTCACTCTGTTTTCTCCTATATGGATACATGTAGTTAGAACTCTAAATCAAACACAGTTTGTGCTAGCTCTTTGAAACTTGGCACAATAATGTAGTTCGCAGTTCTATCGCTATGGTTTGTGTCCTATTGAAGTAGCCCCAAGCAGAGACTGACGAGAATCACTTCCATTGAAAGGGGTTGCCAAGCTTCCAAAAAACTACGAGTTTCCTGAAATCTCAGCAAACATTTTTTCACCCAATCTTGATGATACTTCCATTTAATGATCAGTACACCAATCCCACTTGGCTCACCAAATTTCGTTCTTCTAGGTCAAACCGTTCCTTTGCAGTAACCGTTTTCATGTTTAGGTTTCACTCTGTTTTCTCCTATATGGATACATGTAGTTGGAACTCTAAATCAAACACGGTTTGTGCTAGCTCTTTGAAACTTGGCAAAATAATGTAGTTCCAAGTTCTATCGCTATGGTTTGTGTCCTATTGAAGTAGCCCCAAGCAGAGACTGACGAGAATCACTTTCATTGAAAGGGGTTGCCAAGCTTAGGAAAAAATACGAGTTTCCTGAAATCTCAGCAAACATTTTTTCACCCAATCTTGATGATACTTCCATTTAATGATCAGTCCACCAATCCCACTTGGCTCACCAAATTTCGTTCTTCTAGGTTAAACCGTTCCTTTGCAGTAACCGTTTTCATGTTTAGGTTTCACTCTGTTTTCTCCTATATGGATACATGTAGTTGGAATTCTAATTCAAACACGGTTTGTGCTAGCTCTTTGAAACTTGGCACAATAATGTAGTTCCAAGTTCTATGGCTATGGTTTGTGTCCTATTGAAGTAGCCCCAAGCAGAGACTGACGAGAATCACTTTCATTGAAAGTGGTTGCCAAGCTTCCAAAAAACTAGTCTCCTGTAATCTCAGCAAACATTTTTTCACCAATCTTGATTATACTTATATTTAACGATCAGTACACCAATCCCACTTGGCTCACCGAATTACGTTCTTCTAGGTTAAACCATTCCTTTGCAGTAACCGTTTTCATGTTTAGGTTTCACTCTGTTTTCTCCTATATGGATACATGTAGTTGGAACTCTAAATCAAACACGGTTTGTGCTAGCTCTTTGAAACCTGGCACAATAAAGTCGTTCCAAGTGTTATCGCTATGGTTGGTGTCCTATTGAAGTAGCCCCAAGCAGAGACTGACGAGAATCACTTTCATTGAAAGGGGTTGCCAAGCTTCCAAAAAACTACGAGTTTCCTGAAATCTCAGCAAACATTTTTTCACCCAATCTTGATGATACTTCCATTTAATGATCAGTACACCAATCCCACTTGGCTCACCAAATTTCGTTCTTCTAGTTTAAACCGTTCCTTTGCAGTAACCGTTTTCATGTTTAGGTTTCACTCTGTTTTCTCCTATATGGATACATGTAGTTAGAACTCTAAATCAAACACAGTTTGTGCTAGCTCTTTGAAACTTGGCACAATAATGTAGTTCGCAGTTCTATCGCTATGGTTTCTGTCCTATTGAAGTAGCCCCAAGCAGAGACTGACGAGAATCACTTTCATTGAAAGGGGTTGCCAAGCTTCCAAAAAACTACGAGTTTCCTGAAATCTCAGCAAACATTTTTTCACCCAATCTTGATGATACTTCCATTTAATGATCAGTACACCAATCCCACTTGGCTCACCAAATTTCGTTCTTCTAGGTCAAACCGTTCCTTTGCAGTAACCGTTTTCATGTTTAGGTTTCACTCTGTTTTCTCCTATATGGATACATGTAGTTGGACGTCTAAATCAAACACGGTTTGTGCTAGCTCTTTGAAACTTGGCAAAATAATGTAGTTCCAAGTTCTATCGCTATGGTTTGTGTCCTATTGAAGTAGCCCCAAGCAGAGACTGGCGAGAATCACTTTCATTGAAAGGGGTTGCCAAGCTTCCAAAAAACTACGAGTTTCCTGAAATCTCAGCAAACATTTTTTCACCCAATCTTGATGATACTTCCATTTAATGATCAGCACACCAGTCCCACTTGGCTCACCAAATTTCGTTCTTCTAGGTTAAACCGTTTCTTTGCAGTAACCTTTTTCATATTTAGGTTTCAGTCTGTTTTCTCCTATATGGATACATGTAGTTGGAACTGTAAATCAAACACGGTTTGTGCTAGCTCTTTGAAACTTGGCACAATAATGTAGTTCCAAGTTCAATCGCTATGGTTTGTGTCCTATTGAAGTAGCCCAAAGCAGAGACTGACTAGAATTACTTTCATTGAAAGGTGTTGCCAAGCTTCCAAAAAACTATGAGTTTCCTGAATTCTCAGCAAACATTTTTTCACCCAATCTTGATGATACTTCCATTTAATGATTAGTACACCAATCCCACTTGGCTCAGCAAATTTCATTCTTCTAGGTTAAACCGTTCCTTTGCAGTAACCGTTTTCATGTTTAGGTTTCACTCTGTTTTCTCCTATATGGATAAATGTAGTTGGAACTCTAAATCAAACACGGTTTATGCTAGCTCTTTGAAATTTGGCAAAATAATGTAGTTCCAAGTTCTATCGCTATGGATTGTGTCCTATTGAAGTAGCCCCAAGCAGAGACTGACGAGAACCACTTTCATTGAAAGGGGTTGCCAAGCTTAGAAAAAACTACGAGTTTCCTGAAATCTCAGCAAACATTTTTTCACCCAATCTTGATGATACTTCCATTTAATGATCAGTACACCAATCCCACTTGGATCACCAAATTTCGTTCTTCTAGGTTAAACCGTTCCTTTGCAGTAACCGCTTTCATGTTTAGGTTTCAGTCTGTTTTCTCCTATATGGATACATGTAGTTGGAACTCTAAATCAAACACGGTTTGTGCTAGCTCTTTGAAACTTGGCACAATAATGTAGTTCCAAGTTCTATCGCTATGGTTTTTGTCCTATTGAAGTAGCCCCAAGCAGAGACTGGCGAGAATCACTTTCATTGAAAGGGTTTGCCAAGCTTCCAAAAAACGAGTTTCCTGAAACCTCAGCAAACATTTTTTCACCCAATCTTGATGATACTTCCATTTAATGATCAGTACACCAACCCCACTTGGCTCACCGAATTTCGTTCTTCTAGGTTAAACCATTCCTTTCCAGTAACCGTTTTAATGTTTAGGTTTCACTCTGTTTTCTCCTATATGGATACATGTAGTTGGAACTCTAAATCAAACACTGTTTATGCTAGCTCTTTGAAACTTGGAAAAATAATGTAGTTCCAAGTTCTATCGCTATGGTTTGTGTCCTATTGAAGTAGCCCCAAGCAGAGACTGACGAGAATCACTTTCATTTAAAGGGGTTGCCAAGCTTCCAAAAAACTACGAGTTTCCTGAAATCTCAGCAAACATTTTTCACCCAATCTTGATGATACTTCCATTTAATGATCAGTACACCAATCCCACTTGGCTCACCAAATTTCGTTCTTCTAGGTCAAACCGTTCCTTTGCAGTAACCGTTTTCATGTTTAGGTTTCACTCTGTTTTCTCCTATATGGATACATGTAGTTGGAATTCTAATTCAAACACGGTTTGTGCTAGCTCTTTGAAACTTGGCACAATAATGTAGTTCCAAGTTCTATGGCTATGGTTTGTGTCCTATTGAAGTAGCCCCAAGCAGAGACTGACGAGAATCACTTTCCATTGAAAGGGTTTGCCAAGCTTCCAAAAAACGAGTTTCCTGAAACCTCAGCAAACATTTTTTCACCCAATCTTGATGATACTTCCATTTAATGATCAGCACACCAATCCCACTTGGCTCAGCAAATTTCTTTCTTCTAGGTTAAACCGTTCCTTTGCAGTAACCCTTTTCATGTTTAGGTTTCACTCTGTTTTCTCCTATATGGATACATGTAGTTGGAACTCTAAATCAAACACGGTTTGTGCTAGCTCTTTGAAACTTGGCAGAATAATGTAGTTCCAAGTTCTATCGCTATGGTTTGTGTCCTATTGAAGGAGCCCCAAGCAGAGACTGACGAGAATCACTTTCATTGAAAGGGGTTGCCAAGCTTCCAAAAAACTAGTCTCCTGGAATCTCAGCAAATATTTTTTCACCAATCTTGATGATACTTCCATTTAATGATCAGTACACCAATCCCACTTGGCTCACCAAATTTCGTTCTTCTAGGTTAAACCGTTCCTTTGCAGTAACCGTTTTCAGGTTTAGGTTTCACTCTGTTTTCTCCTATATGGATACATGTAGTTAGAACTCTAAATCAAACACAGTTTGTGCTAGCTCTTTGAAACTTGGCACAATAATGTAGTTCGCAGTTCTATCGCTATGGTTTGTGTCCTATTGAAGTAGCCCCAAGCAGAGACTGACGAGAATCACTTCCATTGAAAGGGGTTGCCAAGCTTCCAAAAAACTACGAGTTTCCTGAAATCTCAGCAAACATTTTTTCACCCAATCTTGATGATACTTCCATTTAATGATCAGTACACCAATCCCACTTGGCTCACCAAATTTCGTTCTTCTAGGTCAAACCGTTCCTTTGCAGTAACCGTTTTCATGTTTAGGTTTCACTCTGTTTTCTCCTATATGGATACATGTAGTTGGAACTCTAAATCAAACACGGTTTGTGCTAGCTCTTTGAAACTTGGCAAAATAATGTAGTTCCAAGTTCTATCGCTATGGTTTGTGTCCTATTGAAGTAGCCCCAAGCAGAGACTGACGAGAATCACTTTCATTGAAAGGGGTTGCCAAGCTTAGGAAAAAATACGAGTTTCCTGAAATCTCAGCAAACATTTTTTCACCCAATCTTGATGATACTTCCATTTAATGATCAGTCACCAATCCCACTTGGCTCACCAAATTTCGTTCTTCTAGGTTAAACCGTTCCTTTGCAGTAACCGTTTTCATGTTTAGGTTTCACTCTGTTTTCTCCTATATGGATACATGTAGTTGGAATTCTAATTCAAACACGGTTTGTGCTAGCTCTTTGAAACTTGGCACAATAATGTAGTTCCAAGTTCTATGGCTATGGTTTGTGTCCTATTGAAGTAGCCCCAAGCAGAGACTGACGAGAATCACTTTCATTGAAAGTGGTTGCCAAGCTTCCAAAAAACTAGTCTCCTGTAATCTCAGCAAACATTTTTTCACCAATCTTGATTATACTTATATTTAACGATCAGTACACCAATCCCACTTGGCTCACCGAATTACGTTCTTCTAGGTTAAACCATTCCTTTGCAGTAACCGTTTTCATGTTTAGGTTTCACTCTGTTTTCTCCTATATGGATACATGTAGTTGGAACTCTAAATCAAACACGGTTTGTGCTAGCTCTTTGAAACCTGGCACAATAAAGTCGTTCCAAGTGTTATCGCTATGGTTGGTGTCCTATTGAAGTAGCCCCAAGCAGAGACTGACGAGAATCACTTTCATTGAAAGGGGTTGCCAAGCTTCCAAAAAACTACGAGTTTCCTGAAATCTCAGCAAACATTTTTTCACCCAATCTTGATGATACTTCCATTTAATGATCAGTACACCAATCCCACTTGGCTCACCAAATTTCGTTCTTCTAGTTTAAACCGTTCCTTTGCAGTAACCGTTTCATGTTTAGGTTTCACTCTGTTTTCTCCTATATGGATACATGTAGTTAGAACTCTAAATCAAACACAGTTTGTGCTAGCTCTTTGAAACTTGGCACAATAATGTAGTTCGCAGTTCTATCGCTATGGTTTCTGTCCTATTGAAGTAGCCCCAAGCAGAGACTGACGAGAATCACTTTCATTGAAAGGGGTTGCCAAGCTTCCAAAAAACTACGAGTTTCCTGAAATCTCAGCAAAACATTTTTCACCCAATCTTGATGATACTTCCATTTAATGATCAGTACACCAATCCCACTTGGCTCACCAAATTTCGTTCTTCTAGGTCAAACCGTTCCTTTGCAGTAACCGTTTTCATGTTTAGGTTTCACTCTGTTTTCTCCTATATGGATACATGTAGTTGGAGTCTAAATCAAACACGGTTTGTGCTAGCTCTTTGAAACTTGGCAAAATAATGTAGTTCCAAGTTCTATCGCTATGGTTTGTGTCCTATTGAAGTAGCCCCAAGCAGAGACTGGCGAGAATCACTTTCATTGAAAGGGGTTGCCAAGCTTCCAAAAAACTACGAGTTTCCTGAAATCTCAGCAAACATTTTTTCACCCAATCTTGATGATACTTCCATTTAATGATCAGCACACCGAGTCCCA
>NW_027553057.1:0-47680 GCF_045843805.1 Urocitellus parryii
GGGTTATTTCAATAGGACACCAACCATAGCGATAGAACTTGGAACTACATTATTGTGCCAAGTTTCAAAGAGCTAGCACAAACCGTTGTTGATTTAGAGTTCCAAATACATGTATCCATATAGGAGAAAACAGAGTGAAACCTAAACATGAAAACGGTTACTGCAAAGGAACGGTTTAACCTAGAAGAACAAAATTTGGTGAGCCAAGTGGGATTGGTGTCGTGATCATTACCTGCCAGTATCATCAAGATTGGGTGAAAAAATGTTTGCTGAGATTTCAGGAAACTCGTAGTTTTTTGGAAGCTTGGCAACCCCTTTCAATGAAAGTGATTCTTGTCCGTCTCTGCTTGGGGCTACTTCAATAGGACACAAACCATAGCGATAGAACTTGGAACTACATTATTGTGCCAAGTTTCAAAGAGCTAGCACAAACCGTGTTTGATTTAGAGTTCCAACTACATGTATCCATATAGGAGAAAACAGAGTGAAACCTAAACATGAAAACGGTTACTGCAAAGGAACGGTTTAACCTAGAAGAACGAAATTTGGTGAGCCAAGTGGGATTGGTGTACTGATCATGACCTGCCAGTATCATCAAGATTGGGTGAAAAAATGTTTGCTGAGATTTCAGGAAACTCGTATTTTCTTGGAAGCTTGGCAACCCCTTTCAATGAAAGTGATTCTCGTCAGTCTCTGCCTGGGGCTACTGCAGTAGGACACAAACAATAGTGAAAGAAGTTGGAACTGCATTATTGTGCCAAGTTTCAAAGAGCTAGCACAAACCGTGTTTGATTTAGAGTTCCAACTACATGTATCCATATAGGAGAAAACAGAGTGAAACCTAAACATGAAAACGGTTACTGCAAAGGAACGGTGTAACCTAGAAGAAGGAAATTTGGTGAGCCAAGTGGGATTGGTGTACTGATCATTAACTGCCAGTATCATCAAATTGGGTGAAAAAATGTTTGCTGAGGTTTCAGAAAACTCGTAGTTTTTTGGAAGCTTGGCAACCCCTTTCAATGAAAGTGATTCTCGTCAGTCTCTGCTTGGGGCTACTGCAATAGGACACAAACAATATTGAAAGAACTTGGAACTGCATTATTGTGCCAAGTTTCAAAGAGCTAGCACAAACCGTGTTTGATTTAGAGTTCCAACTACATGTATCCATATAGGAGAAAACAGAGTGAAACCTAAACATGAAAACGGTTACTGCAAAGGAACGGTTTAACCAAGAAGAACGAAATTTGGTGAGCCAAGTGGGATTGGTGTACTGATCATTACCTGCCAGTATCATCAAGTTTGGGTGAAAAAATGTTTGCTGAGATTTCAGGAAACTCGTAGTTTTTTGGAAGCTTGGCAACCCCTTTCAATGAAAGTGATTCTCGTCAGTATCTGCTAGGGGCTACTTCAATAGGACACCAACCATAGCGATAGAACTTGGAACTACATTATTGTGCCAAGTTTCAAAGAGCTAGCACAAACCGTGTTTGATTTAGAGTTCCAACTACATGTATCCATATAGGAGAAAACAGAGTGAAACCTAAACATGAAAACGGTTACTGCAAAGGAACGGTTTAACCTAGAAGAACAAAATTTGGTGAGCCAAGTGGGATTGGTGTACTGATCATTACCTGCCAGTATCATCAAGATTGGGTGAAAAAATGTTTGCTGAGATTTCAGGAAACTCGTAGTTTTTTGGAAGCTTGGCAACCCCTTTCAATGAAAGTGATTCTCGTCAGTCTCTGCTTGGGGCTACTTCAATAGGACACAAACAATAGCAATAGAACTTGAAACTCCATTATTGTGCCAAGTTTCAAAGAGCTAGCACAAACCGTGTTTGATTTAGAGTTCCAACTACATGTATCCATATAGGAGAAAACAGAGTGAAACCTAAACTTGAAAACGGTTACTGCAAAGGAAAGGTTTAACCTAGAAGAACGAAATTTGGTGAGCCAAGTGGGATTGGTGTACTGATCTTTACCTGCCAGTATGATCAAGATTGGTTGAAAAAATGTTTGCTGAGATTTCCGGAAACTCGTAGTTTTTTGGAAGCTTGGCAACCCCTTTCAAGGAAAGTGATTCTCGTCAGTCGCTGCTTTGGGCTACTTCAATAGGACACCAACCATAGCGATATAACTTGGAACTACATTATTCTGCCAAGTTTCAAAGAGCTAGCACAAACCGTGTTTGATTTAGAGTTCCAACTACTTGTATCCATATAGGAGAAAACAGATTGAAACCTAAACATGAAAGCGGTTACTGCAAAGGAACGGTTTAACCTAGAAGAACGAAATTTGGTGAGCCAAGTGGGATTGGTGTACTGATCATTACCTGCCAGTATCATCAAGATTGGGTGAAAAAATGTTTGCTGAGATTTCAGGAAACTCGTATTTTCTTGGAAGCTTGGCAACCCCTTTCAATGAAAGTGATTCTCGTCAGTCTCTGCCTGGGGCTACTGCAGTAGGACACAAACAATAGCGAAAGAAGTTGGAACTGCATTATTGTGCCAAGTTTCAAAGAGCTAGCACAAACCGTGTTTGATTTAGAGTTCCAACTACATGTATCCATATAGGAGAAAACAGAGTGAAACCTAAACATGAAAACGGTTACTGCAAAGGAACGGTTTAACCAAGAAGAACGAAATTTGGTGAGCCAAGTGGGATTGGTGTACTGATCATTACCTGCCAGTATCATCAAGTTTGGGTGAAAAAATGTTTGCTGAGATTTCAGGAAACTCGTATTTTTTGGAAGCTTGGCAACCCCTTTCAATGAAAGTGATTCTCGTCAGTATCTGCTAGGGGTTATTTCAATAGGACACCAACCATAGCGATAGAACTTGGAACTACATTATTGTGCCAAGTTTCAAAGAGCTAGCACAAACCGTGTTTGATTTAGAGTTCCAAATACATGTATCCATATAGGAGAAAACAGAGTGAAACCTAAACATGAAAACGGTTACTGCAAAGGAACGGTTTAACCTAGAAGAACAAAATTTGGTGAGCCAAGTGGGATTGGTGTCGTGATCATTACCTGCCAGTATCATCAAGATTGGGTGAAAAAATGTTTGCTGAGATTTCAGGAAACTCGTAGTTTTTTGGAAGCTTGGCAACCCCTTTCAATGAAAGTGATTCTTGTCCGTCTCTGCTTGGGGCTACTTCAATAGGACACAAACCATAGCGATAGAACTTGGAACTACATTATTGTGCCAAGTTTCAAAGAGCTAGCACAAACCGTGTTTGATTTAGAGTTCCAACTACATGTATCCATATAGGAGAAAACAGAGTGAAACCTAAACATGAAAACGGTTACTGCAAAGGAACGGTTTAACCTAGAAGAACGAAATTTGGTGAGCCAACTGGGAATGGTGTACTGATCATTACCTGCCAGTATCATCAGGATTGGGTGAAAAAATGTTTGCTGAGATTTCAGGAAACTCGTAGTTTTTTGGAAGCTTGGCAACCCCTTTCAATGAAAGTGATTCTCGTCAGTCTCTGCTTGGGGGTACTGCAGTAGGACACCAACCATAGCGAAAGAATTTGGAACTGCATTATTGTGCCAAGTTTCAAAGAGCTAGCACAAACCGTGTTTGATTTAGAGTTGCAACTACATATATCCATATAGGAGAAAACAGAGTGAAACCTAAACATGAAAACGGTTACTGCAAAGGAACGGTGTAACCTAGAAGAACGAAATTTGGTGAGCCAAGTGGGATTGGTGTACTGATCATTAACTGCCAGTATCATCAAATTGGGTGAAAAAATGTTTGCTGAGGTTTCAGAAAACTCGTAGTTTTTTGGAAGCTTGGCAACCCCTTTCAATGAAAGTGATTCTCGTCAGTCTCTGCTTGGGGCTACTGCAATAGGACACAAACAATATTGAAAGAACTTGGAACTGCATTATTGTGCCAAGTTTCAAAGAGCTAGCACAAACCGTGTTTGATTTAGAGTTCCAACTACATGTATCCATATAGGAGAAAACAGAGTGAAACCTAAACATGAAAACGGTACTGCAAAGGAACGGGTTAACCAAGAAGAACGAAATTTGGTGAGTCAAGTGGGATTGGTGTACTGATCATTACCTGCCAGTATCATCAAGTTTGGGTGAAAAAATGTTTGCTGAGATTTCAGGAAACTCGTAGTTTTTTGGAAGCTTGGCAACCCCTTTCAATGAAAGTGATTCTCGTCAGTATCTGCTAGGGGCTACTTCAATAGGACACCAACCATAGCGACAGAACTTGGAACTACATTATTGTGCCAAGTTTCAAAGAGCTAGCACAAACCGTGTTTGATTTAGAGTTCCAACTACATGTATCCATATAGGAGAAAACAGAGTGAAACCTAAACATGAAAACGGTTACTGCAAAGGAACGGTTTAACCTAGAAGAACAAAATTTGGTGAGCCAAGTGGGATTGGTGTCGTGATCATTACCTGCCAGTATCATCAAGATTGGGTGAAAAAATGTTTGCTGAGATTTCAGGAAACTCGTAGTTTTTTGGAAGCTTGGCAACCCCTTTCAATGAAAGTGATTCTCGTCAGTCTCTGCTTGGGGCTACTTCAATAGGACACAAACCATAGCAATAGAACTTGGAGCTACATTATTGTGCCAAGTTTCAAAGAGCTAGCACAAACCGTGTTTGATTTAGAGTTCCAACTACATGGTATCCATATAGGAGAAAACAGAGTGAAACCTAAACTTGAAAACGGTTACTGCAAAGGAAAGGTTTAACCTAGAAGAACGAAATTTGGTGAGCCAAGTGGGATTGGTGTACTGATCTTTACCTGCAAGTATGATCAAGATTGGTTGAAAAAATGTTTGCTGAGATTTCAGGAAACTCGTAGTTTTTTGGAAGCTTGGCAACCCCTTTCAAGGGAAGTGATTCTCGTCAGTCGCTGCTTTGGGCTACTTCAATAGGACACCAACCATAGCGATAGAACTTGGAACTACATTATTGTGCCAAGTTTCAAAGAGCTAGCACAAACCGTGTTTGATTTAGAGTTCCAACTACATGTATCCATATAGGAGAAAACAAAGTGAAACCTAAAACATGAAAACGGTTACTGCAAAGGAACGGTTTAACCTAGAAGAACGAAATTTGGTGAGCCAAGTGGGATTGGTGTACTGATCATTACCTGCCAGTATCATCAGGATTGGGTGAAAAATGTTTGCTGAGATTTCAGGAAACTCGTAGTTTTTTGGAAGCTTCGCAACCCCTTTCAATGAAAGTGATTCTCGTCAGTCTCTGCTTGGGGCTACTGCAATAGGACACAAACAATATTGAAAGAACTTGGAACTGCATTATTGTGCCAAGTTTCAAAGAGCTAGCACAAACCGTGTTTGATTTAGAGTTCCAACTACATGTATCCATATAGGAGAAAACAGAGTGAAACCTAAACATGAAAACGGTACTGCAAAGGAACGGGTTAACCAAGAAGAACGAAATTTGGTGAGCCAAGTGGGATTGGTGTACTGATCATTACCTGCCAGTATCATCAAGTTTGGGTGAAAAAATGTTTGCTGAGATTTCAGGAAACTCGTAGTTTTTTGGAAGCTTGGCAACCCCTTTCAATGAAAGTGATTCTCGTCAGTATCTGCTAGGGGCTACTTCAATAGGACACCAACCATAGCGATAGAACTTGGAACTACATTATTGTGCCAAGTTTCAAAGAGCTAGCACAAACCGTGTTTGATTTAGAGTTCCAACTACATGTATCCATATAGGAGAAAACAGAGTGAAACCTAAACATGAAAACGGTTACTGCAAAGGAACGGTTTAACCTAGAAGAACGAAATTTGGTGAGCCAAGTGGGATTGGTGTACTGATCATTACCTGCCAGTATCATCCAGATTGGGTGAAAAAATGTTTGCTGAGATTTCAGGAAACTCGTAGTTTTTTGGAAGCTTGGCAACCCCTTTCAATGAAAGTGATTCTCGTCAGTATCTGCTAGGGGCTACTTCAATAGGACACCAACCATAGCGATAGAACTTGGAACTACATTATTGTGCCAAGTTTCAAAGAGCTAGCACAACCGTGTTTGATTTAGAGTTCCAACTACATGTATCCATATAGGAGAAAACAGAGTGAAACCTAAACATGAAAACGGTTACTGCAAAGGAACGGTTTAACCTAGAAGATAGAAACTTGGTGAGCCAAGTGGGATTGGTGTAACTGATCATGACCTGCCAGTATCATCAAGATTGGGCGAAAAAATGTTTGCTGAGATTTCAGGAAACTCGTAGTTTTTTGGAAGCTTGGCAACCCCTTTCAATGAAAGGGATTCTCGTCAGTCTCTGCTTGGGGCTACTTCAATAGGACACCGATCATAACGATAGAACTTGGAACTTCATTATTGTTCCAAGTTTCAAAGAGCGAGCACAAACCGTGTTTGATTTAGAGTTCCAACTACATGTATCCATATAGGAGAAAACAGAGTGAAACCTAAACATGAAAACGGTTACTGCAAAGGAACGGTTTAACTAGAAGAACGAAATTTGGTGAGCCAAGTGGGATTGGCGTACTGATCATTACCTGCCAGTATCATCAGGATTGGGTGAAAAATGTTTGCTGAGATTTCAGGAAACTCGTAGTTTTTTGGAAGCTTGGCAACCCCTTTCAATGAAAGTGATTCTCGTCAGTCTCTGCTTGGGGCTACTGCAATAGGACACAAACAATATTGAAAGAACTTGGAACTGCATTATTGTGCCAAGTTTCAAAGAGCTAGCACAAACCGTGTTTGATTTAGAGTTCCAACTACATGTATCCATATAGGAGAAAACAGAGTGAAACCTAAACATGAAACGGTTACTGCAAAGGAACGGTTTAACCTAGAAGAACAAAATTTGGTGAGCCAAGTGGGATTGGTGTACTGATCATTACCTGCCAGTATCATCAAGATTGGTTGAAAAAATGTTTGCTGAGATTTCAGGAAACTCGTAGTTTTTTGGAAGCTTGGCAACCCTTTCAATGAAAGTGATTCTCGTCAGTCTCTGCTTGGGGCTACTTCAATAGGACAAAAACCATAGCAATAGAACTGGAACTACATTATTGTGCCAAGTTTCAAAGAGCTAGCACAAACCGTGTTTGATTTAGAGTTCCAACTACATGTATCCATATAGGAGAAAACAGAGTGAAACCTAAACATGAAAACGGTTACTGCAAAGGAACGGTTTAACCTAGAAGAACGAAATTTGATGAGCCAAGTGGGATTGGTGTACTGATCATTACCTGCCAGTATCATCAAGATTGGGTGAAAAAATGTTTGCTGAGATTTCAGGAAACTCGTAGTTTCTTGGAAGCTTGGCAACCCCTTTCAATGAAAGTGATTCTCGTCAGTCTCTGCTTGGGGCTACTGCAGTAGGACACAAACAATAGCGAAAGAAGTTGGAACTGCATTATTGTGCCAAGTTTCAAAGAGCTAGCACAAACCGTGTTTGATTTAGAGTTCCAACTACATGTATCCATATAGGAGAAAAACAGAGTGAAACCTAAACATGAAAACGGTTACTGCAAAGGAACGGTTTAACCAAGAAGAACGAAATTTGGTGAGCCAAGTGGGATTGGTGTACTGATCATTACCTGCCAGTATCATCAAGTTTGGGTGAAAAAATGTTTGCTGAGATTTCAGGAAACTCGTATTTTTTGGAAGCTTGGCAACCCCTTTCAATGAAAGTGATTCTCGTCAGTATCTGCTAGGGGTTACTTCAATAGGACACCAACCATAGCGATAGAACTTGGAACTACATTATTGTGAAAAGTTTCAAAGAGCTAGCACAAACCGTGTTTGATTTAGAGTTCCAACTACATGTATCCATATAGGAGAAAACAGAGTGAAACCTTAACATGAAACGGTTACTGCAAAGGAACGGTTAACCTAGAAGAACAAAATTTGGTGAGCCAAGTGGGATTGGTGTACTCATCATTACCTGCCAGTATCATCAAGATTGGGTGAAAAAATGTTTGCTGAGATTTCAGGAAACTCGTAGTTTTTGGAAGCTTGGCAACCCCTTTCAATGAAAGTGATTCTCGTCAGTCTCTGCTTGGGGCTACTTCAATAGGACACAAACCATAGCAATAGAACTTGGAACTACATTATTGTGCCAAGTTTCAAAGAGCTAGCACAAACCGTGTTTGATTTAGAGTTCCAACTACATGTATCCATATAGGAGAAAACAGAGTGAAACCTAAACATGAAAACGGTTACTGCAAAGGAACGGTTTAACCTAGAAGATAGAAATTTGGTGAGCCAAGTGGGATTGGTGTACTGATCATTACCTGCCAGTATCATCAAGTTTGGGTGAAAAAATGTTTGCTGAGATTTCAGGAAACTCGTAGTTTTTTGGAAGCTTGGCAACCCCTTTCAATGAAAGTGATTCTCGTCAGTATCTGCTAGGGGCTACTTCAATAGGACACCAACCATAGCGATAGAACTTGGAACTACATTATTGTGCCAAGTTTCAAAGAGCTAGCACAAACCGTGTTTGATTTAGAGTTCCAACTACATGTATCCATATAGGAGAAAACAGAGTGAAACCTAAACATGAAAAACGGTTACTGCAAAGGAACGGTTTAACCTAGAAGATAGAAATTTGGTGAGCCAAGTGGGATTGGTGTAGTGATCATGACCTGCCAGTATCTTCAAGATTGGGCGAAAAAATGTTTGCTGAGATTTCAGGAAACTCGTAGTTTTTTGGAAGCTTGGCAACCCCTTTCAATGAAAGGGATTCTCGTCAGTCTCTGCTTGGGGCTACTTCATTAGGACACCGATCATAACGATAGAACTTGGAACTTCATTATTGTTCCAAGTTTCAAGAGCGAGCACAAACCGTGTTTGATTTAGAGTTCCAACTACATGTATCCATATAGGAGAAACAGAGTGAAACCTAAACATGAAAACGGTTACTGCAAAGGAACGGTTTAACCTAGAAGAACGATATTTGGTGAGCCAAGTGGGATTGGCGTACTGATCATTACCTGCCAGTATCATCAGGATTGGGTGAAAAATGTTTGCTGAGATTTCAGGAAACTCGTAGTTTTTTGGAAGCTTGGCAACCCCTTTCAATGAAAGTGATTCTCGTCAGTCTCTGCTTGGGGCTACTGCAATAGGACACAAACAATATTGAAAGAACTTGGAACTGCATTATTGTGCCAAGTTTCAAAGAGCTAGCACAAACCGTGTTTGATTTAGAGTTCCAACTACATGTATCCATATAGGAGAAAACAGAGTGAAACCTAAACATGAAAACGGTTACTGCAAAGTAACCGTTTAACCAAGAAGAACGAAATTTGGTGAGCCAAGTGGGATTGGTGTACTGATCATTACCTGCCAGTATCATCAAGTTTGGGTGAAAAAATGTTTGCTGAGATTTCAGGAAACTCGTAGTTTTTTGGAAGCTTGGCAACCCCTTTCAATGAAAGTGATTCTCGTCAGTATCTACTAGGGGCTACTTCAATAGGACACCAACCATAGCGATAGAACTTTGAACTACATTATTGTGCCAAGTTTCAAAGAGCTAGCACAAACCGTGTTTGATTTAGAGTTCCAACTACATGTATCCATATAGGAGAAAACAGAGTGAAACCTAAACATGAAAACGGTTACTGCAAAGGAACGGTTTAACCTAGAAGAACAAAATTTGGTGAGCCAAGTGGGATTGGTGTACTGATCATTACCTGCCAGTATCATCAAGATTGGGTGAAAAAATGTTTGCTGAGATTTCAGGAAACTCGTAGTTTTTTGGAAGCTTGGCAACCCCTTTCAATGAAAGTGATTCTCGTCAGTCTCTGCTTGGGGCTACTTCAATAGGACAAAAACCATAGCAATAGAACTTGGAACTACATTATTGTGCCAAGTTTCAAAGAGCTAGCACAAACCGTGTTTGATTTAGAGTTCCAACTACATGTATCCATATAGGAGAAAACAGAGTGAAACCTAAACATGAAAACGGTTACTGCAAAGGAACGGTTTAACCTAGAAGAACGAAATTTGGTGAGCCAAGTGGGATTGGTGTACTGATCATTACCTGCCAGTATCATCAAGATTGGGTGAAAAAATGTTTGCTGAGATTTCAGGAAACTCGTAGTTTCTTGGAAGCTTGGCAACCCCTTTCAATGAAAGTGATTCTCGTCAGTCTCTGCTTGGGGCTACTGCAGTAGGACACAAACAATAGCGAAAGAAGTTGGAACTGCATTATTGTGCCAAGTTTCAAAGAGCTAGCACAAACCGTGTTTGATTTAGAGTTCCAACTACATGTATCCATATAGGAGAAAACAGAGTGAAACCTAAACATGAAAACGGTTACTGCAAAGGAACGGTTTAACCAAGAAGAACGAAATTTGGTGAGCCAAGTGGGATTGGTGTACTGATCATTACCTGCCAGTATCATCAAGTTTGGGTGAAAAAATGTTTGCTGAGATTTCAGGAAACTCGTATTTTTTGGAAGCTTGGCAACCCCTTTCAATGAAAGTGATTCTCGTCAGTATCTGCTAGGGGTTACTTCAATAGGACACCAACCATAGCGATAGAACTTGGAACTACATTATTGTGAAAAGTTTCAAAGAGCTAGCACAAACCGTGTTTGATTTAGAGTTCCAACTACATGTATCCATATAGGAGAAAACAGAGTGAAACCTAGAACATGAAAACGGTTACTGCAAAGGAACGGTTTAACCTAGAAGAACAAATTTTGGTGAGCCAAGTGGGATTGGTGTACTCATCATTACCTGCCAGTATCATCAAGATTGGGTGAAAAAATGTTTGCTGAGATTTCAGGAAACTCGTAGTTTTTTGGAAGCTTGGCAACCCCTTTCAATGAAAGTGATTCTCGTCAGTCTCTGCTTGGGCTACTTCAATAGGACACAAACCATAGCAATAGAACTTGGAACTACATTATTGTGCCAAGTTTCAAAGAGCTAGCACAACCGTGTTTGATTTAGAGTTCCAACTACATGTATCCATATAGGAGAAAACAGAGTGAAAACCTAAACATGAAAACGGTTACTGCAAAGGAACGGTTTAACCTAGAAGATAGAAATTTGGTGAGCCAAGTGGGATTGGTGTACTGATCATTACCTGCCAGTATCATCAAGTTTGGGTGAAAAAATGTTTGCTGAGATTTCAGGAAACTCGTAGTTTTTTGGAAGCTTGGCAACCCCCTTTCAATGAAAGTGATTCTCGTCAGTATCTGCTAGGGGCTACTTCAATAGGACACCAACCATAGCGATAGAACTTGGAACTACATTATTGTGCCAAGTTTCAAAGAGCTAGCACAAACCGTGTTTGATTTAGAGTTCCAACTACATGTATCCATATAGGAGAAAACAGAGTGAAACCTAAACATGAAAACGGTTACTGCAAAGGAACGGTTTAACCTAGAAGATAGAAATTTGGTGAGCCAAGTGGGATTGGTGTACTGATCATGACCTGCCAGTATCATCAAGATTGGGCGAAAAAATGTTTGCTGAGATTTCAGGAAACTCGTAGTTTTTTGGAAGCTTGGCAACCCCTTTCAATGAAAGGGATTCTCGTCAGTCTCTGCTTGGGGCTACTTCAATAGGACACCGATCATAACGATAGAACTTGGAACTTCATTATTGTTCCAAGTTTCAAAGAGCGAGCACAAACCGTGTTTGATTTAGAGTTCCAACTACATGTATCCATATAGGAGAAAACAGAGTGAAACCTAAACATGAAAACGGTTACTGCAAAGGAACGGTTTAACCTAGAAGAACGAAATTTGGTGAGTCAAGTGGGATTGGCGTACTGATCATTACCTGCCAGTATCATCAGGATTGGGTGAAAAATGTTTGCTGAGATTTCAGGATACTCGTAGTTTTTTGGAAGCTTGGCAACCCCTTTCAATGAAAGTGATTCTCGTCAGTCTCTGCTTGGGGCTACTGCAATAGGACACAAACAATATTGAAAGAACTTGGAAATGCATTATTGTGCCAAGTTTCAAAGAGCTAGCACAAACCGTGTTTGATTTAGAGTTCCAACTACATGTATCCATATAGGAGAAAACAGAGTGAAACCTAAACATGAAAACGGTTACTGCAAAGTAACCGTTTAACCAAGAAGAACGAAATTTGGTGAGCCAAGTGGGATTGGTGTACTGATCATTACCTGCCAGTATCATCAAGTTTGGGTGAAAAAATGTTTGCTGAGATTTCAGGAAACTCGTAGTTTTTTGGAAGCTTGGCAACCCCTTTCAATGAAAGTGATTCTCGTCAGTATCTACTAGGGGCTACTTCAATAGGACACCAACCATAGCGATAGAACTTTGAACTACATTATTGTGCCAAGTTTCAAAGAGCTAGCACAAACCGTGTTTGATTTAGAGTTCCAACTACATGTATCCATATAGGAGAAAACAGAGTGAAACCTAAACATGAAAACGGTTACTGCAAAGGAACGGTTTAACCTAGAAGAACAAAATTTGGTGAGCCAAGTGGGATTGGTGTACTGATCATTACCTGCCAGTATCATCAAGATTGGGTGAAAAAATGTTTGCTGAGATTTCAGGAAACTCGTAGTTTTTTGGAAGCTTGGCAACCCCTTTCAATGAAAGTGATTCTCGTCAGTCTCTGCTTGGGGCTACTTCAATAGGACAAAAACCATAGCAATAGAACTTGGAACTACATTATTGTGCCAAGTTTCAAAGAGCTAGCACAAACCGTGTTTGATTTAGAGTTCCAACTACATGTATCCATATAGGAGAAAACAGAGTGAAACCTAAACATGAAAACGGTTACTGCAAAGGAACGGTTTAACCTAGAAGAACGAAATTTGGTGAGCCAAGTGGGATTGGTGTACTGATCATTACCTGCCAGTATCATCAAGATTGGGTGAAAAAATGTTTGCTGAGATTTCAGGAAACTCGTAGTTTCTTGGAAGCTTGGCAACCCCTTTCAATGAAAGTGATTCTCGTCAGTCTCTGCTTGGGGCTACTGCAGTAGGACACAAACAATAGCGAAAGAAGTTGGAACTGCATTATTGTGCCAAGTTTCAAAGAGCTAGCACAAACCGTGTTTGATTTAGAGTTCCAACTACATGTATCCATATAGGAGAAAACAGAGTGAAACCTAAACATGAAAACGGTTACTGCAAAGGAACGGTTTAACCAAGAAGAACGAAATTTGGTGAGCCAAGTGGGATTGGTGTACTGATCATTACCTGCCAGTATCATCAAGTTTGGGTGAAAAAATGTTTGCTGAGATTTCAGGAAACTCGTATTTTTTGGAAGCTTGGCAACCCCTTTCAATGAAAGTGATTCTCGTCAGTATCTGCTAGGGGTTACTTCAATAGGACACCAACCATAGCGATAGAACTTGGAACTACATTATTGTGAAAAGTTTCAAAGAGCTAGCACAAACCGTGTTTGATTTAGAGTTCCAACTACATGTATCCATATAGGAGAAAACAGAGTGAAACCTAAACATGAAAACGGTTACTGCAAAGGAACGGTTTAACCTAGAAGAACAAAATTTGGTGAGCCAAGTGGGATTGGTGTACTCATCATTACCTGACAGTATCATCAAGATTGGGTGAAAAAATGTTTGCTGAGATTTCAGGAAACTCGTAGTTTTTTGGAAGCTTGGCAACCCCTTTCAATGAAAGTGATTCTTCTCAGTCTCTGCTTGGGGCTACTTCAATAGGACACAAACCATAGCAATAGAACTTGGAACTACATTATTGTGCCAAGTTTCAAAGAGCTAGCACAAACCGTGTTTGATTTAGAGTTCCAACTACATGTATCCATATAGGAGAAAACAAAGTGAAACCTAAACATGAAAACGGTTACTGCAAAGGAACGGTTTAACCTAGAAGAACGAAATTTGGTGAGCCAAGTGGGAATGGTGTACTGATCATTACCTGCCAGTATCATCAGGATTGGGTGAAAAAATGTTTGCTGAGATTTCAGGAAACTCGTAGTTTTTTGGAAGCTTGGCAACCCCTTTCAATGAAAGTGATTCTCGTCAGTCTCTGCTTGGGGCTACTGCAGTAGGACACCAACCATAGCGAAAGAATTTGGAACTGCATTATTGTGCCAAGTTTCAAAGAGCTAGCACAAACCGTGTTTGATTTAGAGTTCCAACTACATGTATCCATATAGGAGAAAACAGAGTGAAACCTAAACATGAAAACGGTTACTGCAAAGGAACGGTTTAACCAAGAAGAACGAAATTTGGTGAGCCAAGTGGGATTGGTGTACTGATCATTACCTGCCAGTATCATCAGGATTGGGTGAAAAAATGTTTGCTGAGATTTCAGGATACTCGTAGTTTTTTGGAAGCTTGGCAACCCCTTTCAATGAAAGTGATTCTCGTCAGTATCTGCTTTTGGCTACTTCAATAGGACACCAACCATAGCGATAGAACTTGGAACTACATTATTGTGCCAAGTTTCAAAGAGCTAGCACAAACCGTGTTTGATTTAGAGTTCCAACTACATGTATCCATATAGGAGAAAACAGAGTGAAACCTAAACATGAAAACGGTTACTGCAAAGGAACGGTTTAACCTAGAAGATAGAAATTTGGTGAGCCAAGTGGGATTGGTGTACTGATCATGACCTGCCAGTATCATCAAGATTGGGCGAAAAAATGTTTGCTGAGATTTCAGGAAACTCGTAGTTTTTTGGAAGCTTGGCAACCCCTTTCAATGAAAGTGATTGTCGTCAGTCTCTGCTTGGGGCTACTTCAATAGGACACCAATCATAACGATAGAACTTGGAACTTCATTATTGTGCCAAGTTTCAAAGAGCTGGCACAAACCGTGTTTGATTTAGAGTTCCAACTACATGTATCCATATAGGAGAAAACAGAGTGAAACCTAAACATGAAAACGGTTACTGCAAAGGAACGGTTTAACATAGAAGAACGAAATTTGGTGAACCAAGTGGGATTGGTGTACTGATCATTACCTGCCAGTATCATCAAATTGGGTGAAAAAATGTTTGCTGAGATTTCAGGAAACTCGTATTTTTTGGAAGCTTGGCAACCCCTTTCAATGAAAGTGATTCTCGTCAGTATCTGCTAGGGGTTACTTCAATAGGACACCAACCATAGCGATAGAACTTGGAACTACATTATTGTGCCAAGTTTCAAAGAGCTAGCACAAACCGTGTTTGATTTAGAGTTCCAAATACATGTATCCATATAGGAGAAAACAGAGTGAAACCTAAACATGAAAACGGTTACTGCAAAGGAACGGTTTAACCTAGAAGATAGAAATTTGGTGAGCCAAGTGGGAGTGGTGTACTGATCATTACCTGCCAGTATCATCAAGATTGGGCGAAAAAATGTTTGCTGAGATTTCAGGAAACTCGTAGTTTTTTGGAAGCTTGGCAACCCCTTTCAATGAAAGTGATTCTCGTCAGTCTCTGCTTGGGGCTACTTCAATAGGACACCAATCATAACGATAGAACTTGGAACTTCATTATTGTGCCAAGTTTCAAAGAGCTAGCACAAACCGTGTTTGATTTAGAGTTCCAACTACATGTATCCATATAGGAGAATACAGAGTGAAACCTAAACATGAAAACGGTTACTGCAAAGGAACGGTTTAACATAGAAGAACGAAATTTGGTGAACCAAGTGGGATTGGTGTACTGATCATTACCTGCCAGTATCATCAAATTGGGTGAAAAAATGTTTGCTGAGATTTCAGGAAACTCGTATTTTTTGGAAGCTTGGCAACCCCTTTCAATGAAAGTGATTCTCGTCAGTATTTGCTAGGGGTTACTTCAATAGGACACCAACCATAGCGATAGAACTTGGAACTACATTATTGTGCCAAGTTTCAAAGAGCTAGCACAAACCGTGTTTGATTTAGAGTTCCAAATACATGTATCCATATAGGAGAAAACAGAGTGAAACCTAAACATGAAAACGGTTACTGCAAAGGAACGGTTTAACCTAGAAGATAGAAATTTGGTTAGCCAAGTGGGATTGGTGTACTGATCATGACCTGCCAGTATCATCAAGATTGGGCGAAAAAATGTTTGCTGAGATTTCAGGAAACTCGTAGTTTTTTGGAAGCTTGGCAACCCCTTTCAATGAAAGTGATTCTCGTCAGTCTCTGCTTGGGGCTACTTCAATAGGACACCAATCATAACGATAGAACTTGGAACTTCATTATTGTGCCAAGTTTCAAAGAGCTAGCACAAACCGTGTTTGATTTAGAGTTCCAACTACATGTATCCATATAGGAGAAAACAGAGTGAAACCTAAACATGAAAACGGTTACTGCAAAGGAACGGTTTAACATAGAAGAACGAAATTTGGTGAACCAAGTGGGATTGGTGTACTGATCATTACCTGCCAGTATCATCAAATTGGGTGAAAAAATATTTGCTGAGATTTCAGGAAACTCGTATTTTTTGGAAGCTTGGCAACCCCTTTCAATGAAAGTGATTCTCGTCAGTATCTGCTAGGGGTTACTTCAATAGGACACCAACCATAGCGATAGAACTTGGAACTACATTATTGTGCCAAGTTTCAAAGAGCTAGCACAAACCGTGTTTGATTTAGAGTTCCAAATACATGTATCCATATAGGAGAAAACAGAGTGAAACCTAAACATGAAAACGGTTACTGCAAAGGAACGGTTTAACCTAGAAGAACAAAATTTGGTGAGCCAAGTGGGATTGGTGTCGTGATCATTACCTGCCAGTATCATCAAGATTGGGTGAAAAAATGTTTGCTGAGATTTCAGGAAACTCGTAGTTTTTTGGAAGCTTGGCAACCCCTTTCAATGAAAGTGATTCTTGTCAGTCTCTGCTTGGGGCTACTTCAATAGGACACAAACCATAGCAATAGAACTTGGAACTACATTATTGTGCCAAGTTTCAAAGAGCTAGCACAAACCGTGTTTGATTTAGAGTTCCAACTACATGTATCCATACAGGAGAAAACAAAGTGAAACCTAAACATGAAAACGGTTACTGCAAAGGAACGGTTTAACCTAGAAGAACGAAATTTGGTGAGCCAAGTGGGAATGGTGTACTGATCATTACCTGCCAGTATCATCCGGATTGGGTGAAAAAATGTTTGCTGAGTTTTCAGGAAACTCGTAGTTTTTTGGAAGCTTGGCAACCCCTTTCAATGAAAGTGATTCTCGTCAGTCTCTGCTTGGGGCTACTGCAGTAGGACACCAACCATAGCGAAAGAATTTGGAACTGCATTATTGTGCCAAGTTTCAAAGAGCTAGCACAAACCGTGTTTGATTTAGAGTTCCAACTACATGTATCCATATAGGATAAAACAGAGTGAAACCTAAACATGAAAACGGTTACTGCAAAGGAACGGTTTAACCAAGAAGAACGAAATTTGGTGAGCCAAGTGGGATTGGTGTACTGATCATTACCTGCCAGTATCATCAGGATTGGGTGAAAAAATGTTTGCTGAGATTTCAGGAAACTCGTAGTTTTTTGGAAGCTTGGCAACCCCTTTCAATGAAAGTGATTCTCGTCAGTATCTGCTAGGGGCTACTTCAATAGGACACCAACCATAGCGATAGAACTTGGAACTACATTATTGTGCCACGTTTCAAAGAGCTAGCACAAACCGTGTTTGATTTAGAGTTCCAACTACATGTATCCATATAGGAGAAAACAGAGTGAAACCTAAACATGAAAACGGTTACTGCAAAGGAACGGTTTAACCAAGAAGATAGAAATTTGGTGAGCCAAGTGGGATTGGTGTACTGATCATTACCTGCCAGTATCATCAGGATTGGGTGAAAAAATGTTTGCTGAGATTTCAGGAAACTCGTAGTTTTTTGGAAGCTTGGCAACCCCTTTCAATGAAAGTGATTCTCGTCAGTCTCTGCTAGGGGCTACTGCAATAGGACACAAACAATATTGAAAGAACTTGGAACTGCATTATTGTGCCAAGTTTCAAAGAGCTAGCACAAACCGTGTTTGATTTAGAGTTCCAACTACATGTATCCATATAGGAGAAAACAGTGAAACCTAAACATGAAAATGGTTACTGCAAAGGAACGGTTTAACCCAGAAGAACGAAATTTGGTGAGCCAAGTGGGCTTGGTGTCGTGATCATTACCTGCCAGTATCATCAAGTTTGGGTGAAAAAATGTTTGCTGAGATTTCAGGAAACTCGTAGTTTTTTGGAAGCTTGGCAACCCCTTTAATGAAAGTGATTCTCGTCAGTATCTGCTAGGGGCTACTTCAATAGGACACAAACCATAGCGATAGAACTTGGAACTACATTATTGTGCCAAGTTTCAAAGAGCTAGCACAAACCGTGGTTGATTTAGAGTTCCAACTACATGTATCCATATAGGAGAAAACAGAGTGAAACCTAAACATGAAAACGGTTACTGCAAAGGAACGGTTTAACCTAGAAGAACAAAATTTGGTGAGCCAAGTGGGATTGGTGTACTGATCATGACCTGCCAGTATCATCAAGATTGGGTGGAAAAATGTTTGCTGAGATTTCAGGAAACTCGTAGTTTTTTGGAAGCTTGGCCACCCCTTTCAATGAAAGTGATTCTCGTCAGTCTCTGCTTGGGGCTACTTCAATAGGACAGCAACCATAGCGATAGAACTTGGAACTACATTATTGTGCCAAGTTTCAAAGAGCTAGCACAAACCGTGTTTGATTTAGAGTTCCAACTACATGTATCCATATAGGAGAAAACAGAGTGAAACCTAAACATGAAAACGGTTACTGCAAAGGAAAGGTTTAACCTAGAAGAACGAAATTTGGTGAGCCAAGTGGGATTGGTGTACTGATCATTACCTGCCCGTATGATCAAGTTTGGGTGAAAAAAGGTTTGCTGAGATTTCAGGAAACTCGTAGTTTTTTGGAAGCTTGGCAACCCCTTTCAATGAAAGTGATTCTCGTCAGTCTCTGCTTGGGGCTACTTCAATAGGACACCAACCATACCGATAGAACTTCGAACTACATTATTGTGCCAAGTTTCAAAGAGCTAGCACAAACCGTGTTTGATTTAGAGTTCCAACTACATGTATCCATATAGGAGAAAACAGAGTGAAACCTAAACATGAAAACGGTTACTGCAAAGGAAAGGTTTAACCTAGAAGAACGAAATTTGGTGAGCCAAGTGGGATTGGTGTACTGATGATTACCTGCCAGTATGATCAAGATTGGGTGAAAAAATGTTTGCTGAGATTTCCGGAAACTCGTAGTTTTTTGGAAGCTTGGCAACCCCTTTCAAGGAAAGTGATTCTCGTCAGTCGCTGCTTGGGGCTACTTCAATAGGACACCAACCATAGCGATAATACTTGGAACTACATTGTTGTGCCAAGTTTCAAAGAGCTAGCACAAACCGTGTTTGATTTAGAGTTCCAACTACTTGTATCCATATAGGAGAAAACAGAGTGAAACCTAAACATGAAAACGGTTACTGCAAAGGAACGGTTTAACCTAGAAGAACGAAATTTGGTGAGCCAAGTGGGATTGGTGTACTGATCATTACCTGCCAGTATCATCAAGATTGGGTGAAAAAATGTTTGCTGAGATTTCAGGAAACTCGTAGTTTCTTTGAAGCTTGGCAACCCCTTTCAATGAAAGTGATTCTCGTCAGTCTCTGCTTGGGGCTACTTCGATAGGACTCCAACCATAGCGATAGAACTTGGAACTACATTATTGTGAAAAGTTTCAAAGAGCTAGCACAAACCGTGTTTGATTTAGAGTTCCAACTACATGTATCCATTTAGGAGAAAACAGAGTGAAACCTAAACATGAAAACGGTTACTGCAAAGGAACGGTTTAACCTAGAAGAACGAAATTTGGTGAGCCAAGTGGGATTGGTGTACTGATCATTACCTGCCAGTATCATCAAGTTTGGGTGAAAAAATGTTTGCTGAGATTTCCGGAAACTCGTAGTTTTTTGGAAGCTTGGCAACCCCTTTCAATGAAAGTGATTCTCGTCAGTATCTGCTAGGGGTACTTCAATAGGACACCAACCATACCGATAGAACTTGGAACTACATTATTGTGCCAAGTTTCAAAGAGCTAGCACAAACCGTGTTTGATTTAGAGTTCCAACTACATGTATCCATATAGGAGAAAACAGAGTGAAACCTAAACATGAAAACGGTTACTGCAAAGGAACGGTTTAACCTCGAAGAACGAAATTTGGTGAGCCAAGTGGGATTGGTGTCGTGATCATTACCTGCCAGTATCATCAAGATTGGGTGAAAAAATGTTTGCTGAGATTTCAGGAAACTCGTAGTTTTTTGGAAGCTTGGCAACCCCTTTCAATGAAAGTGATTCTCGTCAGTCTCTGCTTGGGGCTACTTCAATAGGACACCAACCATAGCGATAGAACTTGGAACTACATTTTTGTGCCAAGTTTCAAAGAGCTAGCACAAACCGTGTTTGATTTAGAGTTCCAACTACGTGTATCCATATAGGAGAAAACAGAGTGAAACCTAAACATGAAAACGGTTACTGCAAAGGAACGGTTTAACCTAGAAGAACGAAATTTGGTGAGCCAAGTGGGATTGGTGTACTGATCATTACCTGCCAGTATCATCAGGATTGGGTGAAAAAATGTTTGCTGAGATTTCAGGAAACTCGTAGTTTTTTGGAAGCTTGGCAACCCCTTTCAATGAAAGTGATTCTCGTCAGTCTCTGCTAGGGGCTAATGCAATAGGACACAAACAATATTGAAAGAACTTGGAACTGCATTATTGTGCCAAGTTTCAAAGAGCTAGCACAAACCGTGTTTGATTTAGAGTTCCAACTACATGTACCCATATAGGAGAAAACAGAGTGAAACCTAAACATGAAAACTGTTACTGCAAAGGAACGGTTTAACCCAGAAGAACGAAATTTGGTGAGCCAAGTGGGATTGGTGTCGTGATCATTACCTGCCAGTATCATCAAGATTGGGTGAAAAAATGTTTGCTGAGATTTCAGGAAACTCGTAGTTTTTTGGAAGCTTGGCAACCCCTTTCAATGAAAGTGATCCTTGTCAGTCTCTGCTTGGGGCTACTTCAATAGGACACAAACCATAGCAATAGAACTTGGAACTACATTATTGTGCCAAGTTTCAAAGAGCTAGCACAAACCGTGTTTGATTTAGATTTCCAACTACATGTATCCATATAGGAGAAAACAGAGTGAAACCTAAACATGAAAATGGTTACTGCAAAGGAACGGTTTTACCTAGAAGAACGAAATTTCGTGAGACAAGTGGGATTGGTGTACTGATCATTACCTGCCAGTATCATCAAGATTGGGTGAAAAAATGTTTGCTGAGATTTCAGGAAACTCGTAGTTTTTTGGTAGCTTGGCAACACCTTTCAATGAAAGTGATTCTCGTCAGTCTCTGCTTGGGGCTACATCAATAGGACACCAACCATAGCGATAGAACTTGGAACTACATTATTGTGCCAAGTTTCAAAGAGCTAGCACAAACCGTGTTTGATTTAGAGTTCCAACTACATGTATCCATATAGGAGAAAACAGAGTGAAACCTAAACATGAAAACGGTTTCTGCAAAGGAACGGTTTAACCTAGAAGAACGAAATTTGGTGAGCCAAGTGGGATTGGTGTACTGATCATTACCTGCCAGTATCATCAAATTGGGTGAAAAAATGTTTGCTGAGATTTCAGGAAACTCGTAGTTTTTTGGAAGCTTAGCAACCCCTTTCAATGAAAGTGATTCTCGTCAGTCTCTGCTTGGGGCTACTTCAATAGGACACAAACCATAGCGATAGAACATGTAACTACATTATTGTGCCAAGTTTCAAAGAGCTAGCACAAACCATGTTTGATTTAGAGTTCCAAATACATGTATCCATATAGGAGAAAACAGAGTGAAACCTAAACATGAAAACGGTTACTGCAAAGGAACGGTTTAACCGAGAAGAACGAAATTTGGTGAGCCAAGTGGGATTGGTGTACTGATCATTACCTGCCAGTATCATCAAGATTGGGTGAAAAAATGTTTGCTGAGATTTCAGGAAACTCGTAGGTTTTGGAAGCTTGGCAACACCTTTCAATGAAAGTGATTCTCGTCAGTCTCTGCTTGGGGCTACTTCAATAGGACACCAACCATACCGATAGAACTTGGAACTACATTATTGTGCCAAGTTTCAAAGAGCTAGCACAAACCGTGTTTGATTTAGAGTTCCAACTACATGTATCCATATAGGAGAAAACAGAGTGAAACCTAAACATGAAAACGGTTACTGCAAAGGAATGGTTTAACCTAGAAGAACAAAATTTGGTGAGCCAAGTGGGATTGGTGTCGTGATCATTACCTGCCAGTATCATCAAGATTGGGTGCAAAAATGTTTGCTGAGATTTCAGGAAACTCGTAGTTTTTTGGAAGCTTGGCAACCCCTTTCAATGAAAGTGATTCTCGTCAGTCTCTGCTTGGGGCTACTTCAATAGGACACCAACCATACCGATAGAACTTCGAACTACATTATTGTGCCAAGTTTCAAAGAGCTAGCACAAACCGTGTTTGATTTAGAGTTCCAACTACATTGTATCCATATAGGAGAAAACAGAGTGAAACCTAAACATGAAAACGGTTACTGCAAAGGAAAGGTTTAACCTAGAAGAACGAAATTTGGTGAGCCAAGTGGGATTGGTGTACTGATCATTACCTGCCAGTATGATCAAGATTGGGTGAAAAAATGTTTGCTGAGATTTCCGGAAACTCGTAGTTTTTTGGAAGCTTGGCAACCCCTTTCAAGGAAAGTGATTCTCGTCAGTCGCTGCTTGGGGCTACTTCAATAGGACACCAACCATAGCGATAGAACTTGGAACTACATTGTTGTGCCAAGTTTCAAAGAGCTAGCACAAACCGTGTTTGATTTAGAGTTCCAACTACTTGTATCCATATAGGAGAAAACAGATTGAAACCTAAACATGAAAACGGTTACTGCAAAGGAACGGTTTAACCTAGAAGAACGAAATTTGGTGAGCCAAGTGGGATTGGTGTACTGATCATTACCTGCCAGTATCATCAAGATTGGGTGAAAAAATGTTTGCTGAGATTTCAGGAAACTCGTAGTTTCTTTGAAGCTTGGCAACCCCTTTCAATGAAAGTGATTCTCGTCAGTCTCTGCTTGGGGCTACTTCGATAGGACTCCAACCATAGCGATAGAACTTGGAACTACATTATTGTGAAAAGTTTCAAAGAGCTAGCACAAACCGTGTTTGATTTAGAGTTCCAACTACATGTATCCATTTAGGAGAAAACAGAGTGAAACCTAAACATGAAAACGGTTACTGCAAAGGAACGGTTTAACCTAGAAGAACGAAATTTGGTGAGCCAAGTGGGATTGGTGTACTGATCATTACCTGCCAGTATCATCAAGTTTGGGGTGAAAAAATGTTTGCTGAGATTTCCGGAAACTCGTAGTTTTTTGGAAGCTTGGCAACCCCTTTCAATGAAAGTGATTCTCGTCAGTATCTGCTAGGGGTACTTCAATAGGACACCAACCATACCGATAGAACTTGGAACTACATTATTGTGCCAAGTTTCAAAGAGCTAGCACAAACCGTGTTTGATTTAGAGTTCCAACTACATGTATCCATATAGGAGAAAACAGAGTGAAACCTAAACATGAAAACGGTTACTGCAAAGGAACGGTTTAACCTCGAAGAACGAAATTTGGTGAGCCAAGTGGGATTGTGGGTCGTGATCATTACCTGCCAGTATCATCAAGATTGGGTGAAAAAATGTTTGCTGAGATTTCAGGAAACTCGTAGTTTTTTGGAAGCTTGGCAACCCCTTTCAATGAAAGTGATTCTCGTCAGTCTCTGCTTGGGGCTACTTCAATAGGACACCAACCATAGCGATAGAACTTGGAACTACATTTTTTGTGCCAAGTTTCAAAGAGCTAGCACAAACCGTGTTTGATTTAGAGTTCCAACTACGTGTATCCATATAGGAGAAAACAGAGTGAAACCTAAACATGAAAACGGTTACTGCAAAGGAACGGTTTAACCTAGAAGAACGAAATTTGGTGAGCCAAGTGGGATTGGTGTACTGATCATTACCTGCCAGTATCATCAGGATTGGGTGAAAAAATGTTTGCTGAGATTTCAGGAAAACTCGTAGTTTTTTGGAAGCTTGGCAACCCCTTTCAATGAAAGTGATTCTCGTCAGTCTCTGCTAGGGGCTAATGCAATAGGACACAAACAATATTGAAAGAACTTGGAACTGCATTATTGTGCCAAGTTTCAAAGAGCTAGCACAAACCGTGTTTGATTTAGAGTTCCAACTACATGTATCCATATAGGAGAAACAGAGTGAAACCTAAACATGAAAACTGTTACTGCAAAGGAACGGTTTAACCCAGAAGAACGAAATTTGGTGAGCCAAGTGGGATTGGTGTCGTGATCATTACCTGCCAGTATCATCAAGATTGGGTGAAAAAATGTTTGCTGAGATTTCAGGAAACTCGTAGTTTTTTGGAAGCTTGGCAACCCCTTTCAATGAAAGTGATCCTTGTCAGTCTCTGCTTGGGGCTACTTCATAGGACACAAACCATAGCAATAGAACTTGGAACTACATTATTGTGGCCAAGTTTCAAAGAGCTAGCACAAACCGTGTTTGATTTAGATTTCCAACTACATGTATCCATATAGGAGAAAACAGAGTGAAACCTAAACATGAAAATGGTTACTGCAAAGGAACGGTTTTACCTAGAAGAACGAAATTTCGTGAGACAAGTGGGATTGGTGTACTGATCATTACCTGCCAGTATCATCAAGATTGGGTGAAAAAATGTTTGCTGAGATTTCAGGAAACTCGTAGTTTTTTGGTAGCTTGGCAACACCTTTCAATGAAAGTGATTCTCGTCAGTCTCTGCTTGGGGCTACATCAATAGGACACCAACCATAGCGATAGAACTTGGAACTACATTATTGTGCCAAGTTTCAAAGAGCTAGCACAAACCGTGTTTGATTTAGAGTTCCAACTACATGTATCCATATAGGAGAAAACAGAGTGAAACCTAAACATGAAAACGGTTTCTGCAAAGGAACGGTTTAACCTAGAAGAACGAAATTTGGTGAGCCAAGTGGGATTGGTGTACTGATCATTACCTGCCAGTATCATCAAATTGGGTGAAAAAATGTTTGCTGAGATTTCAGGAAAACTCGTAGTTTTTTGGAAGCTTAGCAACCCCTTTCAATGAAAGTGATTCTCGTCAGTCTCTGCTTGGGGCTACTTCAATAGGACACAAACCATAGCGAGAGAACATGTAACTACATTATTGTGCCAAGTTTCAAAGAGCTAGCACAAACCATGTTTGATTTAGAGTTCCAAATACATGTATCCATATAGGAGAAAACAGAGTGAAACCTAAACATGAAAACGGTTACTGCAAAGGAACGGTTTAACCGAGAAAGAACGAAATTTGGTGAGCCAAGTTGGATTGGTGTACTGATCATTACCTGCCAGTATCATCAAGATTGGGTGAAAAAATGTTTGCTGAGATTTCAGGAAACTCGTAGGTTTTGGAAGCTTGGCAACACCTTTCAATGAAAGTGATTCTCGTCAGTCTCTGCTTGGGGCTACTTCAATAGGACACCAACCATACCGATAGAACTTGGAACTACATTATTGTGCCAAGTTTCAAAGAGCTAGCACAAACCGTGTTTGATTTAGAGTTCCAACTACATGTATCCATATATGAGACTAAACATGAAAACAGTTACTGCAAAGGAACGGTTTAACCTAGAAGAACGAAATTTGGTGAGCCAAGTGGGATTGGTGTACTGATCATTACCTGCCAGTATCATCAAGATTGGGTCAAAAAATGTTTGCTGAGATTTCAGGAAACTCGTAGTTTTTTGGAAGCTTGCAACCCCGTTTAATGAAAGTCATTCTCGTCAGTCTCTGCTTGGGGCTACTTCAATAGGACAACAACCGTACCGATAGAACTTGGAACTACATTATTGTGCCAAGTTTCAAAGAGCTAGCACAAACCGTGCTTGATTTTGAGTTCCAAATACATGTATCCATATAGGAGAAAACAGAGTGGAAACCTAAACATGAAAACGGTTACTGCAAAGGAATGGTTAACCTAGAAGAACAAAATTTGGTGAGCCAAGTGGGATTGGTGTCGTGATCATTACCTGCCAGTATCATCAAGATTGGGTGCAAAAATGTTTGCTGAGATTTCAGGGAACTCGTAGTTTTTTGGAAGCTTGGCAACCCCTTTAATGAAAGTGATTCTCGTCAGTATCTGCTAGGGGCTACTTCAATAGGACACAAACCATAGCGATAGAACTTGGAACTACATTATTGTGCCAAGTTTCAAAGAGCTAGCACAAACCGTGGTTGATTTAGAGTTCCAACTACATGTATCCATATAGGAGAAAACAGAGTGAAACCTAAACTTGAAAACGGTTACTGCAAAGGAACGGTTTAACCTAGAAGAACAAAATTTGGTGAGCCAAGTGGGATTGGTGTACTGATCATGACCTGCCAGTATCATCAAGATTGGGTGGAAAAATGTTTGCTGAGATTTCAGGAAACTCGTAGTTTTTTGGAAGCTTGGCCACCCCTTTCAATGAAAGTGATTCTCGTCAGTCTCTGCTTGGGGCTACTTCAATAGGACAGCAACCATAGCGATAGAACTTGGAACTACATTATTGTGCCAAGTTTCAAAGAGCTAGCACAAACCGTGTTTGATTTAGAGTTCCAACTACATGTATCCATATAGGAGAAAACAGAGTGAAACCTAAACATGAAAACGGTTACTGCAAAGGAAAGGTTTAACCTAGAAGAACGAAATTTGGTGAGCCAAGTGGGATTGGTGTACTGATCATTACCTGCCCGTATGATCAAGTTTGGGTGAAAAAATGTTTGCTGAGATTTCCGGAAACTCGTAGTTTTTTGGAAGCTTGGCAACCCCTTTCAAGGAAAGTGATTCTCGTCAGTCGCTGCTTGGGGCTACTTCAATAGGACACCAACCATAGCGATAATACTTGGAACTACATTGTTGTGCCAAGTTTCAAAGAGCTAGCACAAACCGTGTTTGATTTATAGTTCCAACTACTTGTATCCATATAGGGAGAAAACAGATTGAAACCTAAACATGAAAACGGTTACTGCAAAGGAACGGTTTAACCTAGAAGAACGAAATTTGGTGAGCCAAGTGGGATTGGTGTACTGATCATTACCTGCCAGTATCATCAAGTTTGGGTGAAAAAATGTTTGCTGAGATTTCAGGAAACTCGTAGTTTTTTGGAAGCTTGGCAACCCCTTTCAATGAAAGTGATTCTCGTCAGTATCTGCTAGGGGCTACTTCAATAGGACACAAACCATAGCGATAGAACTTGGAACTACATTATTGTGCCAAGTTTCAAAGAGCTAGCACAAACCGTGTTTGATTTAGAGTTCCAACTACATGTATCCATATAGGAGAAAACAGAGTGAAACCTAAACATGAAAACGGTTACTGCAAAGGAATGGTTTAACCTAGAAGAACGAAATTTGGTGAGCCAAGTGGGATTGGTGTACTGATCATTACCTGCAGTATCATCAAGATTGGGTGCAAAAATGTTTGCTGAGATTTCAGGAAACTCGTAGTTTTTTGGAAGCTTGGCAACCCCTTTCAATGAAAGTGATTCTCGTCAGTCTCTGCTTGGGGCTACTTCAATAGGACACCAACCATACCGATAGAACTTCGAACTTACATTATTGTGCCAAGTTTCAAAGAGCTAGCACAAACCGTGTTTGATTTAGAGTTCCAACTACATGTATCCATATAGGAGAAAACAGAGTGAAACCTAAACATGAAAACGGTTACTGCAAAGGAAAGGTTTAACCTAGAAGAACGAAATTTGGTGAGCCAAGTGGGATTGGTGTACTGATCATTACCTGCCAGTATGATCAAGATTGGGTGAAAAAATGTTTGCTGAGATTTCCGGAAACTCGTAGTTTTTTGGAAGCTTGGCAACCCTTTCAAGGAAAGTGATTCTCGTCAGTCGCTGCTTGGGGCTACTTCAATAGGACACCAACCATAGCGATAGAACTTGGAACTACATTGTTGTGCCAAGTTTCAAAGAGCTAGCACAAACCGTGTTTGATTTAGAGTTCCAACTACTTGTATCCATATAGGAGAAAACAGATTGAAACCTAAACATGAAAACGGTTACTGCAAAGGAACGGTTTAACCTAGAAGAACGAAATTTGGTGAGCCAAGTGGGATTGGTGTACTGATCATTACCTGCCAGTATCATCAAGATTGGGTGAAAAAATGTTTGCTGAGATTTCAGGAAACTCGTAGTTTCTTTGAAGCTTGGCAACCCCTTTCAATGAAAGTGATTCTCGTCAGTCTCTGCTTGGGGCTACTTCGATAGGACTCCAACCATAGCGATAGAACTTGGAACTACATTATTGTGAAAAGTTTCAAAGAGCTAGCACAAACCGTGTTTGATTTAGAGTTCCAACTACATGTATCCATATAGGAGAAAACAGAGTGAAACCTAAACATGAAAACGGTTACTGCAAAGGAACGGTTTAACCTAGAAGAACGAAATTTGGTGAGCCAAGTGGGATTGGTGTACTGATCATTACCTGCCAGTATCATCAAGTTTGGGTGAAAAAATGTTTGCTGAGATTTCCGGAAACTCGTAGTTTTTTGGAAGCTTGGCAACCCCTTTCAATGAAAGTGATTCTCGTCAGTATCTGCTAGGGGTACTTCAATAGGACACCAACCATACCGATAGAACTTGGAACTACATTATTGTGCCAAGTTTCAAAGAGCTAGCACAAACCGTGTTTGATTTAGAGTTCCAACTACATGTATCCATATAGGAGAAAACAGAGTGAAACCTAAACATGAAAACGGTTACTGCAAAGGAACGGTTTAACCTCGAAGAACGAAATTTGGTGAGCCAAGTGGGATTGGTGTCGTGATCATTACCTGCCAGTATCATCAAGATTGGGTGAAAAAATGTTTGCTGAGATTTCAGGAAACTCGTAGTTTTTTGGAAGCTTGGCAACCCCTTTCAATGAAAGTGATTCTCGTCAGTCTCTGCTTGGGGCTACTTCAATAGGACACCAACCATAGCGATAGAACTTGGGAACTACATTTTTGTGCCAAGTTTCAAAGAGCTAGCACAAACCGTGTTTGATTTAAGAGTTCCAACTACGTGTATCCATATAGGAGAAAACAGAGTGAAACCTAAACATGAAAACGGTTACTGCAAAGGAACGGTTTAACCTAGAAGAACGAAATTTGGTGAGCCAAGTGGATTGGTGTACTGATCATTACCTGCCAGTATCATCAGGATTGGGTGAAAAATGTTTGCTGAGATTTCAGGAAACTCGTAGTTTTTTGGAAGCTTGGCAACCCCTTTCAATGAAAGTGATTCTCGTCAGTCTCTGCTAGGGGCTAATGCAATAGGACACAAACAATATTGAAAGAACTTGGAACTGCATTATTGTGCCAAGTTTCAAAGAGCTAGCACAAACCGTGTTTGATTTAGAGTTCCAACTACATGTATCCATATAGGAGAAAACAGAGTGAAACCTAAACATGAAAACGGTTACTGCAAAGGAACGGTTTAACCTAGAAGGACGAAATTTGGTGAGCCAAGTGGGATTGGTGTACTGATCATTACCTGCCAGTATCATCAAGACTGGGTGAAAAAATGTTTGCTGAGATTTCCGGAAACTCGTAGTTTTTTGGAAGCTTGGCAACCCCTTTCAATGAAAGTGATTCTCGTCAGTATCTGCTAGGGGTACTTCAATAGGACACCAACCATAGCGATAGAACTTGGAACTACATTATTGTGCCAAGTTTCAAAGAGCTAGCACAAACCGTGTTTGATTTAGAGTTCCAACTACATGTATCCATATAGGAGAAAACAGAGTGAAACCTAAACATGAAAACGGTTACTGCAAAGGAACGGTTTAACCTAGAAGATAGAAATTTGGTGAGCCAAGTGGGATTGGTGTACTGATCATGACCTGCCAGTATCATCAAGATTGGGCGAAAAAATGTTTGCTGAGATTTCAGGAAACTCGTAGTTTTTTGGAAGCTTGGCAACCCCTTTCAATGAAAGTGATTCTCGTCAGTCTCTGCTTGGGGCTACTTCAATAGGACACCAATAATAACGATAGAACTTGGAACTTCATTATTGTGCCAGGTTTCAAAGAGCTAGCACAAACCGTGTTTTATTTAGAGTTCCAACTACATGTATCCATATAGGAGAAAACAGAGTGATACCTAAACATGAAAACGGTTACTGCAAAGGAAAGGTTTAACCTAGAAGAACGAAATTTGGTGAGCCAAGTGGGATTGGTGTACTGATAATTACCTGCCAGTATCATCAAATTGGTGAAAAAATGTTTGCTGAGGTTTCAGAAAACTCGTAGTTTTTGGAAGCTTGGCAACCCCTTTCAATGAAAGTGATTCTCGTCAGTCTCTGCTTGGGGCTACTTCAATAGGACACCAACCATAGCGATCGAACTTGGAACTACATTATTGTGCCAAGTTTCAAAGAGCTAGCACAAACCGTGTTTGATTTAGAGTTCCAACTACATGTATCCATATAGGAGAAAACAGAGTGAAACCTAAACATGAAAACGGTTACTGCAAAGGAACGGTTTAACCTAGAAGAACGAAATTTCGGGAGCCAAGTGGGATTGGTGTACTGATCATTACCTGCCAGTATCATCAGGATTGGGTGAAAAAATGTTTGCTGAGATTTCAGGAAACTCGTAGTTTTTTGGAAGCTTGGCAACCCCTTTAAATGAAAGTGATTCTCGTCAGTCTCTGCTAGGGGCTACTGCAATAGGACACAAACAATATTGAAAGAACTTGGAACTGCATTATTGTGCCAAGTTTCAAAGAGCTAGCACAAACCGTGTTTGATTTAGAGTTCCAACTACATGTATCCATATAGGAGAAAACAGAGTGAAACCTAAACATGAAAATGGTTACTGCAAAGGAACGGTTTAACCAAGAAGAACGAAATTTGGTTAGCCAAGTGGGATTGGTGTACTGATCATTACCTGCAGTATCATCAAGTTTGGGTGAAAAATGTTTGCTGAGATTTCAGGAAACTCGTAGTTTTTTGGAAGCTTGGCAACCCTTTCAATGAAAGTGATTCTCGTCAGTCGCTGCTTGGGGCTACTTCAATAGGACACCAACCATAGTGATAGAACATGGAACTACATTGTTATGCCAAGTTTCAAAGAGGTAGTACAAACCGTGTTTGATTTAGAGTTCCAACTACATGTATCCATATAGGAGAAAACAGAGTGAAACCTAAACATGAAAACGGTTACTGCAAAGGAAAGGTTTAACCTAGAAGAACGAAATTTGGTGAGCCAAGTGGGATTGGTGTACTGATCATTACCTGCCAGTATGATCAAGATTGGGTGAAAAAATGTATGCTGAGATTTCCGGAAACTCGTAAGTTTTTTTGGAAGCTTGGCAACCCCTTTCAAGGAAAGTGATTCTCGTCAGTCGCTGCTTGGGGCTACTTCAATAGGACACCAACCATAGCGATAGAACTTGGAACTACATTGTTGTGCCAAGTTTCAAGAGCTAGCACAAACCGTGTTTGATTTAGAGTTCCAACTACTTGTATCCATATAGGAGAAAACAGATTGAATCTAAACATGAAAACGGTTACTGCAAAGGAACGGTTTAACCTACAAGAACGAAATTTGGTGAGCCAAGTGGGATTGGTGTACTGATCATTACCTGCCAGTATCATCAAGATTGGGTGAAAAAATGTTTGCTGAGATTTCAGGAAACTCGTAGTTTCTTTGAAGCTTGGAAACCCCTTTCAATGAAAGTGATTCTCGTCAGTCTCTGCTTGGGGCTACTTCGATAGAACTCCAACCATAGCGATAGAACTTGGAACTACATTACTGTGAAAAGTTTCAAGAGCTAGCACAAACCGTGTTTGATTTAGAGTTCAAACTACATGTATCCATATAGGAGAAACAGAGTGAAACCTAAACATGAAAACGGTTACTGCAAAGGAACGGTTTAACCTAGAAGAACGAAATTTGGTGAGCCAAGTGGGATTGGTGTACTGATCATTACCAGCCAGTATCATCAAGTTTGGGTGAAAAAATGTTTGCTGAGATTTCAGGAAACTCGTAGTTTTTTGGAAGCTTGGCAACCCCTTTCAATGAAAGTGATTCTCGTCAGTATCTGCTAGGGGTACTTCAATAGGACACCAACCATAGCGATAGAACTTGGAACTACATTATTGTGCCAAGTTTCAAAGAGCTAGCACAAACCGTGTTTGATTTAGAGTTCCAACTACATGTATCCATATAGGAGAAAACAGAGTGAAACCTAAACATGAAAACGGTTACTGCAAAGGAACGGTTTAACCTCGAAGAACAAAATTTGGTGAGCCAAGTGGGATTGGTGTCGTGATCATTACCTGCCAGTATCATCAAGATTGGGTGCAAAAATGTTTGCTGAGATTTTCAGGAAACTCGTAGTTTTTTGGAAGCTTGGCAACCCATTTCAATGAAAGTGATTCTCGTCAGTCTCTGCTTGGGGCTACTTCAATAGGACACCAACCATAGCGATAGAACTTGGAACTACATTTTTGTGCCAAGTTTCAAAGAGCTAGCACAAACCGTGTTTGATTTAGAGTTCCAACTACGTGTATCCATATAGGAGAAAAACAGAGTGAAACCTAAACATGAAAACGGTTACTGCAAAGGAACGGTTTAAACTAGAAGAACGAAATTTGGTGAGCCAAGTGGGATTGGTGTACTGATCATTACCTGCCAGTATCATCAGGATTGGGTGAAAAAATGGTTTGCTGAGATTTCAGGAAACTCGTAGTTTTTTGGAAGCTTGGCAACCCCTTTCATGAAAGTGATTCTTGTCAGTCTCTGCTTGGGCTACTTCAATAGGACACAAACAATATTGAAAGAAGTTGGAACTGCATTATTGTGCCAAGTTTCAAAGAGCTAGCACAAACCGTGTTTGATTTAGAGTTCCAACTACATGTATCCATATAGGAGAAAACAGAGTGAAACCTAAACATGAAAACGGTTACTGCAAAGGAACGGTTTAAGCCAGAAGAACGAAATTTGGTGAGCCAAGTGGGATTGGTGTCGTGATCATTACCTGCCAGTATCATCAAGATTGGGTGAAAAAATTTTTGCTGAGATTTCAGGAAACTCGTAGTTTTTTGGAAGCTTGGCAACCCCTTTCAATGAAAGTGATTCTTGTCAGTCTCTGCTTGGGGCTACTCAATAGGACACAAACCATAGCAATAGAACTTGGAACTACATTATTGTGCCAAGTTTCAAAGAGCTAGCACAAACCGTGTTTGATTTAGAGTTCCAACTACATGTATCCATATAGGAGAAAACAGAGGTGAAACCTAAACATGAAAACGGTTACTGCAAAGGAACGGTTTTACCTAGAAGAACGAAATTTCGTGAGACAAGTGGGATTGGTGTACTGATCATTACCTGCCAGTATCATCAAGATTGGGTGAAAAAATGTTTGCTGAGATTTCAGGAAACTCGTAGTTTTTTTGGAAGCTTGGCAACCCCTTTCAATGAAAGTGATTCTCGTCAGTCTCTGCTTGGGGCTACTGCAGTAGGACACAAACAATAGCGAAAGAAGTTGGAACTGCATTATTGTGCCAAGTTTCAAAGAGCTAGCACAAACATGTTTGATTTAGAGTTCCAACTACATGTATCCATATAGGAGAAAACAGAGTGAAACCTAAACATGAAAACGGTTACTGCAAAGAACGGTTTAACCAAGAAGAACGAAATTTGGTGAGCCAAGTGGGATTGGTGTACTGATCATTACCTGCCAGTATCATCAAGTTTGGGTGAAAAAATGTTTGCTGAGATTTCCGGAAACTCGTAGTTTTTTGGAAGCTTGGCAAACCCCTTTCAATGAAAGTGATTCTCGTCAGTATCTGCTAGGGGCTACTTCAATAGGACACCAACCATAGCGATAGAACTTGGAACTACATTATTGTGCCAAGTTTCAAAGAGCTAGCACAAACCGTGTTTGATTTAGAGTTCCAACTACATGTATCCATATAGGAGAAAACAGAGTGAAACCTAAACATGAAAACGGTTACTGCAAAGGAACGGTTTAACCTAGAAGATAGAAATTTGGTGAGCCAAGTGGGATTGGTGTACTGATCATGACCTGCCAGTATCATCAAGATTGGGCGAAAAAATGTTTGCTGAGATTTCAGGAAACTCGTAGTTTTTTGGAAGCTTGGCAACCCCTTTCAATGAAAGTGATTCTCGTCAGTCTCTGCTTGGGGCTACTTCAATAGGACACTAATCATAACGATAGAACTTGGAACTTCATTATTGTGCCAGGTTTCAAAGAGCTAGCACAAACCGTGTTTGATTTAGAGTTCCAACTATATGTATCCATATCGGAGAAAACAGAGTGAAACCTAAACATGAAAACGGTTACTGCAAAGGAAAGGTTTAAACCTAGAAGAACGAAATTTGGTGAGCCAAGTGGGATTGGTGTACTGATCATTACCTGCCAGTATCATCAAATTGGGTGAAAAAATGTTTGCTGAGGTTTCAGAAAACTCGTAGTTTTTTGGAAGCTTGGCAACCCCTTTCAATGAAAGTGATTCTCATCAGTCTCTGCTTGGGGCTACTTCAATGGGACACCAACCATAGCGATAGAACTTGGAACAACATTTAGTGCCAAGTTTCAAAGAGCTAGCACAAACCGTGTTTGATTTAGAGTTCCAACTACATGTATCCATATAGGAGAAAACAGAGTGAAACCTAAACATGAAAACGGTTACTGCAAAGGAACTGTTTAACCTAGAAGAACGAAATTTGGTGAGCCAAGTGGGATTGGTGTACTGATCATTACCTGCCAGTATCATCAGGATTGGGTGAAAAAATGTTTGCTGAGATTTCAGGAAACTCGTAGTTTTTTGGAAGCTTGGCAACCCCTTTCAATGAAAGTGATTCTCGTCAGTCTCTGCTAGGGGCTACTGCAATAGGACACAAACAATATTGAAAGAACTTGGAACTGCATTAGTGTGCCAAGTTTCAAAGAGCTAGCACAAACCGTGTTTGATTTAGAGTTCCAACTACATGTATCCATATAGGAGAAAACAGAGTGAAACTAAACATGAAAATGGTTACTGCAAAGGAACGGTTTAACCTAGAAGAACGAAATTTGGTGAGCCAAGTGGGATTGGTGTACTGATCATTACCTGCCAGTATCATCAATATTGGGTGAAAAAATGTTTGCTGAGATTTCAGGAACTCGTAGTTTTTTGGAAGCTTGGCAACCCCTTTCAAGAAAGTGATTCTCGTCAGTCGCTGCTTGGGGCTACTTCAATAGGACACCAACGATAGCGATAGAACTTGGAACTACATTATTGTGAAAAGTTTCAAAGAGCTAGCACAAACCGTGTTTGATTTAGAGTTCCAACTACATGTATCCATATAGGAGAAAACAGAGTGAAACCTAAACATGAAAACGGTTACTGCAAAGGAACGGTTTAACCTAGAAGAACGAAATTTGGTGAGCCAAGTGGGATTGGTGTACTGATCATTACCTGCCAGTATCATCAAGTTTGGGTGAAAAAATGTTTGCTGAGATTTTAGGAAACTCGTAGTTTTTTGGAAGCTTGGCAACCCCTTTCAATGAAAGTGATTCTCGTCAGTATCTGCTAGGGGTACTTCAATAGGACACCAACCATAGCGATAGAACTTGGAACTACATATTGTGCCAAGTTTCAAGAGCTAGCACAAACCGTGTTTGATTTAGAGTTCCAACTACATGTATCCATATAGGAGAAAACAGAGTGAAACCTAAACATGAAAACGGTTACTGCAAAGGAACTGTTTAAACTCAAAGAACGAAATTTGGTGAGCCAAGTTGGATTGGTGTCGTGATCATTACCTGCCAGTATCATCAAGATTGGGTGAAAAAATGTTTGCTGAGATTTCAGGAAACTCGTAGTTTTTTGGAAGCTGGCAACCCCTTTCAATGAAAGTGATTCTCGTCAGTCTCTGCTTGGGGCTACTTCAATAGGACACCAATCATAACGATAGAACTTGGAACTTCATTATTGTGCCAAGTTTCAAAGAGCTAGCACAAAACCGTGTTTGATTTAGAGTTCCAACTACATGTATCCATATAGGAGAAAACAGAGTGAAACCTAAACATGAAAACGGTTACTGCAAAGGAACGGTTTAACCTAGAAGAACGAAATTTGGTGAGCCAAGTGGGATTGGTGCCGTGATCATTACCTGCAAGTATCATCAAGATTGGGTGAAAAAATGTTTGCTGAGATTTCAGGAAACTCGTAGTTTTTTGGAAGCTTGGCAACCCCTTTCAATGAAAGTGATTCTCCTCAGTCTCTGCTTGGGGCTACTTCAATAGGACACCAACCATACCGATAGAACTTCGAACTACATTATTGTGCCAAGTTTCAAAGAGCTAGCACAAACCGTGTTTGATTTAGAGTTCGAACTACTTGTATCCATATAGGAGAAAAACAGAGTGAAACCTAAACATGAAAATGGTTACTGCAAAGGAACGGTTTAACTTAGAAGAACAAAATTTGGTGAGCCAAGTGGGATTGGTGTCGTGATCATTACCTGCCAGTATCATCAAGATTGGGTGCAAAAATGTTTGCTGAGATTTCAGGAACTCGTAGTTTTTTGAAGCTTGGCAACCCCTTTCAATGAAAGTGATTCTCGTCAGTCTCTGCTTGGGGCTACTTCAATAGGATACCAACCATACCGATAGAACTTCGAACTACATTATTGTGCCAAGTTTCAAAGAGCTAGCACAAACCGTGTTTGATTTAGAGTTCCAACTACATGTATCCATATAGGAGAAACAGAGTGAAACCTAAACATGAAAACGGTTACTGCAAAGGAAAGGTTTAACCTAGAAGAACGAAATTTGGTGAGCCAAGTGGGATTGGTGTACTGATCATTACCTGCCAGTATGATCAAGATTGGGTGAAAAAATGTTTGCTGAGATTTCCGGAAACTCGTAGTTTTTTGGAAGCTTGGCAACCCCTTTCAAGGAAAGTGATTCTCGTCAGTCGCTGCTTGGGGCTACTTCAATAGGACACCAACCATAGCGGATAGAACTTGGAACTACATTGTTGTGCCAAGTTTCAAAGAGCTAGCACAAACCGTGTTTGATTTAGAGTTCCAACTACTTGTATCCATATAGGAGAAAACAGATTGAAACCTAAACATGAAAACGGTTACTGCAAAGGAACGGTTTAACCTAGAAGAACGAAATTTGGTGAGCCAAGTGGGATTGGTGTACTGATCATTACCTGCCAGTATCATCAAGATTGGGTGAAAAAATGTTTGCTGAGATTTCAGGAAACTCGTAGTTTCTTTGAAGCTTGGCAACCCCTTTCAATGAAAGTGATTCTCGTCAGTCTCTGCTTGGGGCTACTTCGATAGGACTCCAACCATAGCGATAGAACTTGGAACTACATTATTGTGAAAAGTTTCAAAGAGCTAGCACAAACCGTGTTTGATTTAGAGTTCCAACTACATGTATCATATAGGAGAAAACAGAGTGAAACCTAAACATGAAAACGGTTACTGCAAAGGAACGGTTTAACCTAGAAGAACGAAATTTGGTGAGCCAAGTGGGATTGGTGTACTGATCATTACCTGCCAGTATCATCATGTTTGGGTGAAAAAATATTTGCTGAGATTTCAGGAAACTCGTAGTTTTTTGGAAGCTTGGCAACCCCTTTCAATGAAAGTGATTCTCGTCAGTATCTGCCAGGGGTACTTCAATAGGACACCAACCATAGCGATAGAACTTGGAACTACATTATTGTGCCAAGTTTCAAAGAGCTAGCACAAACCGTGTTTGATTTAGAGTTCCAACTACATGTATCCATATAGGAGAAAACAGAGTGAAACCTAAACATGAAAACGGTTACTGCAAAGGAACGTTTTAACCTAGAAGAACGAAATTTGGTGAGCCAAGTGGGATTGGTGCCGTGATCATTACCTGCAAGTATCATCAAGATTGGGTGAAAAAATGTTTGCTGAGATTTCAGGAAACTCGTAGTTTTTTGGAAGCTTGGCAACCCCTTTCAATGAAAGTGATTCTCCTCAGTCTCTGCTTGGGGCTACTTCAATAGGACACCAACCATAGCGATAGAACTTGGAACTACATTATTGTGCCAAGTTTCAAAGAGCTAGCACAAACCGTGTTTGATTTAGAGTTCGAACTACTTGTATCCATATAGGAGAAAACAGAGTGAAACCTAAACATGAAAACGGTTACTGCAAAGGAACGGTTTAACCTAGAAGAACGAAATTTGGTGAGCCAAGTGGGATTGGTGTACTGATCATTACCTGCCAGTATCATCAGGATTGGGTGAAAAAATGTTTGCTGAGATTTCCGGAAACTCGTAGTTTTTTGGAAGCTTGGCAACCCCTTTCAATGAAAGTGATTCTCGTCAGTCTCTGCTTGGGCTACTTCGATAGGACACCAAACATAGCGATAGAAACTTGGAACTACATTATTGTGCCAAGTTTCAAAGAGCTAGCACAAACGTGTTTGATTTAGAGGTCCAACTACGTGTATCCATATAGGAGAAAACAGAGTGAAACCTAAACATGAAAACGGTTACTGCAAAGGAACGGTTTAACCTAGAAGAACGAAATTTGGTGAGCCAAGTGGGATTGGTGTACTGATCATTACCTGCCAGTATCATCAATATTGGGTGAAAAAATGTTTGCTGAGATTTCAGGAAACTCGTAGTTTTTTGGAAGCTTGGCAACCCCTTTCAATGAAAGTGATTCTCCTCAGTCTCTCCTTGGGGCTACTTCAATAGGACACAAACCATAGGGATAGAACTTGGAACTACATTATTGTGCCAAGTTTCAAAGAGCTAGCACAAACCGTGTTTGATTTAGAGTTCCAAATATATGTATCCATATAGGAGAAAACAGAGTGAAACCTAAACATGAAAATGGTTATTGCAAAGGAACGGTTTAACCTAGAAGAACGAAATTTGGTGAGCCAAGTTGGATTGATGTACTGATCATTACTGGCCAGTATCATCAAGATTGGGTGAAAAAATGTTTGCTGAGATTTTATGAAACTCGTAGTTTTTTGGAAGCTTGGCAACCCCTTTCAATGAAAGTGATTCTCCTCAGTCTCTGCTTGGGGCTACTTCAATAGGACACCAACCATAGCGATAGAACTTGGAACTACATTATTGTGCCAAGTTTCAAAGAGCTAGCACAAACCGTGTTTGATTTTGAGTTCCAACTACATGTATCCATATAGGAGAAAACAGAGTGAAACCTAAACATGAAAACGTTACTGCCAAAGGAACGGTTTAACCTAGAAGAACGAAATTTGGTGAGCCAAGTGGGATTGGTGTACTGATCATTACCTGCCAGTATCATCAGGATTGGGTGAAAAAATGTTTGCTGAGATTTCAGGAAACTCGTAGTTTTTTGGAAGCTTGGCAACCCTTTCAATGAAAGTGATTCTCGTCAGTCGCTGCTTGGGGCTACTGCAATAGGACACACACAATATTGAAAGAACTTGGAACTGCATTATTGTGCCAAGTTTCAAAGAGCTAGCACAAACCGTGTTTGATTTAGAGTTCCAACTACATGTATCCATATAGGAGAAAACAGAGTGAAACCTAAACATGAAAACGGTTACTGCAAAGGAACGGTTTTACCTAGAAGAACGAAATTTCGTGAGACAAGTGGGGATTGGTGTACTGATCATTACCTGCCAGTATCATCAAGATTGGGTGAAAAAATGTTTGCTGAGATTTCAGGAAACTCGTAGTTTTTGGAAGCTTGGCAACCCCTTTCAATGAAAGTGATTCTCGTCAGTCTCTGCTTGGGGCTACTGCAGTAGGACACAAACAATAGCGAAAGAAGTTGGAACTGCATTATTGTGCCAAGTTTCAAAGAGCTAGCACAAACCGTGTTTGATTTAGAGTTCCAACTACATGTATCCATATAGGAGAAAACAGAGTGAAACCTAAACATGAAAACGGTTTACTGCAAAGGAACGGTTTAACCTAGAAGATAGAAATTTGGTGAGCCAAGTGGGATTGTGTACTGATCATGACCTGCCAGTATCATCAAGATTGGGCGAAAAAATGTTTGCTGAGATTTCAGGAAACTCGTAGTTTTTTTGGAAGCTTGGCAACCCCTTTCAATGAAAGTGATTCTCGTCAGTCTCTGCTTGGGGCTACTTCAATAGGACACTAATCATAACGATAGAACTTGGAACTTCATTATTGTGCCAGGTTTCAAAGAGCTAGCACAAACCGTGTTTGATTTAGAGTTCCAACTACATGTATCCATATAGGAGAAAACAGAGTGAAACCTAAACATGAAAACGGTTACTGCAAAGGAAAGGTTTAACCTAGAAAAACGAAATTTGGTGAGCCAAGTGGGATTGGTGTACTGATCATTACCTGCCAGTATCATCAAATTGGGTGAAAAAATGTTTGCTGAGGTTTCAGAAAACTCGTAGTTTTTTGGAAGCTTGGCAACCCCTTTCAATGAAAGTGATTCTCGTCAGTCTCTGCTTGGGGCTACTTCAATGGGACACCAACCATAGCGATAGAACTTGGAACTACATTGTTGTGCCAAGTTTCAAAGAGCTAGCACAAACCGTGTTTGATTTAGAGTTCCAACTACATGTATCCATATAGGAGAAAACAGAGTGAAACCTAAACATGAAAACGGTTACTGCAAAGGAACTGTTTAACCTAGAAGAACGAAATTTGGTGAGCCAAGTGGGATTGGTGTACTGATCATTACCTGCCAGTATCATCAGGATTGGGTGAAAAAATGTTTGCTGAGATTTCAGGAAACTCGTAGTTTTTTGGAAGCTTGGCAACCCCTTTCAATGAAAGTGATTCTCGTCAGTCTCTGCTAGGGGCTACTGCAATAGGACACAAACAATATTGAAAGAACTTGGAACTGCATTAGTGTGCCAAGTTTCAAAGAGCTAGCACAAACCGTGTTTGATTTAGAGTTCCAACTACATGTATCCATATAGGAGAAAACAGAGTGAAACCTAAACATGAAAATGGTTACTGCAAAGGAACGGTTTAACCTAGAAGAACGAAATTTGGTGAGCCAAGTGGGATTGGTGTACTGATCATTACCTGCCAGTATCATCAATATTGGGTGAAAAATGTTTGCTGAGATTTCAGGAAACTCGTAGTTTTTGGAAGCTTGGCAACCCCTTTCAAGGAAAGTGATTCTCGTCAGTCGCTGCTTGGGGCTACTTCAATAGGACACCAACGATAGCGATAGAACTTGGAACTACATTATTGTGAAAAGTTTCAAAGAGCTAGCACAAACCGTGTTTGATTTAGAGTTCCAACTACATGTATCCATATAGGAGAAAACAGAGTGAAACCTTAACATGAAAACGGTTATTGCAAAGGAACGGTTTAACCTAGAAGAACGAAATTTGGTGAGCCAAGTGGGATTGATGTCGTGATCATTACCTGCAAGTATCATCAAGATTGGGTGAAAAAATGTTTGCTGAGATTTCAGGAAACTCGTAGTTTTTTGGAAAGCTTGGCAACCCCTTTCAATGAAAGTGATTCTCCTCAGTCTCTGCTTGGGGCTACTTCAATAGGACACCAACCATACCGAAAGAACTTCGAACTACATTATTGTGCCAAGTTTCAAAGAGCTAGCACAAACCGTGTTTGATTTAGAGTTCGAACTACTTGTATCCATATAGGAGAAAACAGAGTGAAACCTAAACATGAAAACGGTTACTGCAAAGGAACGGTTTAACCTAGAAGAACAAAATTTGGTGAGCCAAGTGGGATTGGTGTCGTGATCATTACCTGCCAGTATCATCAAGATTGGGTGCAAAAATGTTTGCTGAGATTTCAGGAAACTCGTAGTTTTTTGGAAGCTTGGCAACCCCTTTCAATGAAAGTGATTCTCGTCAGTCTCTGCTTGGGGCTACTTCAATAGGACACCAACCATACCGATAGAACTTCGAACTACATTATTGTGCCAAGTTTCAAAGAGCTAGCACAAACCGTGTTTGATTTAGAGTTCCAACTACATGTATCCATATAGGAGAAAACAGAGTGAAACCTAAACATGAAAACGGTTACTGCAAAGGAAAGGTTTAACCTAGAAGAACGAAATTTGGTGAGCCAAGTGGGATTGGTGTACTGATCATTACCTGCAAGTATGATCAAGATTGGGTGAAAAAATGTTTGCTGAGATTTCCGGAAACTCGTAGTTTTTTGGAAGCTTGGCAACCCCTTTCAAGGAAAGTGATTCTCGTCAGTCGCTGCTTGGGGCTACTTCAATAGGACACCAACCATAGCGATAGAACTTGGAACTACATTGTTGTGCCAAGTTTCAAAAGAGCTAGCACAAACCGTGTTTGATTTAGAGTTCCAAATACATGTATCCATATAGGAGAAAACAGATTGAAACCTAAACATGAAACGGTTACTGCAAAGGAACGGTTTAACCTAGAAGAACAAAATTTGGTGAGCCAAGTGGGATTGGTGTCGTGATCATTACCTGCCAGTATCATCAAGATTGGGTGCAAAAATGTTTGCTGAGATTTCAGGAAACTCGTAGTTTTTTGGAAGCTTGGCAACCCCTTTCAATGAAAGTGATTCTCGTCAGTCTCTGCTTGGGGCTACTTCAATAGGACACCAACCATACCGATAGAACTTCGAACTACATTATTGTGCCAAGTTTCAAAGAGCTAGCACAAACCGTGTTTGATTTAGAGTTCCAACTACATGTATCCATATAGGAGAAAACAGAGTGAAACCTAAACATGAAAACGGTTACTGCAAAGGAAAGGTTTAACCTAGAAGAACGAAATTTGGTGAGCCAAGTGGGATTGGTGTACTGATCATTACCTGCCAGTATGATCAAGATTGGGTGAAAAAATGTTTGCTGAGATTTCCGGAAACTCGTAGTTTTTTGGAAGCTTGGCAACCCCTTTCAAGTAAAGTGATTCTCGTCAGTCGCTGCTTGGGGCTACTTCAATAGGACACCAACCATAGCGATAGAACTTGGAACTACATTGTTGTGCCAAGTTTCAAAGAGCTAGCACAAACCGTGTTTGATTTAGAGTTCCAACTACATGTATCCATATAGGAGAAAACAGATTGAAACCTAAACATGAAAACGGTTACTGCAAAGGAACGGTTTAACCTAGAAGAACGAAATTTGGTGAGCCAAGTGGGGATTGGTTTACTGATCATTACCTGCCAGTATCATCAAGATTGGGTGAAAAAATGTTTGCTGAGATTTCAGGAAACTCGTAGTTTCTTTGAAGCTTGGCAACCCCTTTCAATGAAAGTGATTCTCGTCAGTCTCTGCTTGGGGCTACTTCGATAGGACTCCAACCATAGCGATAGAACTTGGAACTACATTATTGTGAAAAGTTTCAAAGAGCTAGCACAAACCGTGTTTGATTTAGAGTTCCAACTACATGTATCCATATAGGAGAAAACAGAGTGAAACCTAAACATGAAAACGGTTACTGCAAAGGAACGGTTTAACCTAGAAGAACGAAATTTGGTGAGCCAAGTGGATTGGTGTACTGATAATTACCTGCCAGTATCATCAAGTTTGGGTGAAAAAATGTTTGCTGAGATTTCAGGAAACTCGTAGTTTTTTGGAAGCTTGGCAACCCCTTCAATGAAAGTAATTCTCGTCAGTATCTGCCAGGGGTACTTCAATAGGACACCAACCATAGCGATAGAACTTGGAACTACATTATTGTGCCAAGTTTCAAAGAGCTAGCACAAACCGTGTTTGATTTAGAGGTCCAACTACGTGTATCCATATAGGAGAAAACAGAGTGAAACCTAAACATGAAAACGGTTACTGCAAAGGAACGGTTTAACCTAGAAGAACGAAATTTGTTGAGCCAAGTGGGATTGGTGTACTGATCATTACCTGCCAGTATCATCAATATTGGGTGAAAAAATGTTTGCTGAGATTTCAGGAAACTCGTAGTTTTTTGGAAGCTTGGCAACCCCTTTCAATGAAAGTGATTCTCCTCAGTCTCTCCTTGGGGCTACTTCAATAGGACACAAACCATAGGGATAGAACTTGGAACTACATTATTGTGCCAAGTTTCAAAGAGCTAGCACAAACCGTGTTTGATTTAGAGTTCCAACTATATGTATCCATATAGGAGAAAACAGAGTGAAACCTAAACATGAAAATGGTTATTGCAAAGGAACGGTTTAACCTAGAAGAACGAAATTTGGTGAGCCAAGTTGGATTGGTGTACTGATCATTACTGGCCAGTATCATCAAGATTGGGTTGAAAAAATGTTTGCTGAGATTTTATGAAACTCGTAGTTTTTGGAAGCTTGGCAACCCCCTTTCAATGAAAGTGATTCTCCTCAGTCTCTGCTTGGGGCTACTTCAATAGGACACCAACCATAGCGATAGAACTTGGAACTGCATTATTGTGCCAAGTTTCAAAGAGCTAGCACAAACCGTGTTTGATTTAGAGTTCCAACTACATGTATCCATATAGGAGAAAACACAGTGAAACCTAAACATGAAAACGGTTACTGCAAAGGAACGGTTTAACCAAGAAGAACCAAATTTGGTGAGCCAAGTGGGATTGGTGTACTGATCATTACCTGCCAGTATCATCAAGATTGGGTGAAAAAATGTTTGCTGAGGTTTCAGAAAACTCGTAGTTTTTTTGGAAGCTTGGCAACCCCTTTCAATGAAAGTGATTCTCGTCAGTCTCTGCTTGGGGCTACTGCAGTAGGACACAAACAATAGTGAAAGAAGTTGGAACTGCATTATTGTGCCAAGTTTCAAAGAGCTAGCACAAACCGTGTTTGATTTAGAGTTCCAACTACATGTATCCATATAGGAGAAAACAGAGTGAAACCTAAACATGAAAACGGTTACTGCAAAGGAACGGTTTAACCTAGAAGATAGAAATTTGGTGAGCCAAGTGGGATTGGTGTACTGATCATGACCTGCCAGTATCATCAAGATTGGGCGAAAAATGTTTGCTGAGATTTCAGGAAACTCGTAGTTTTTTGGAAGCTTGGCAACCCCTTTCAATGAAAGTGATTCTCGTCAGTCTCTGCTTGGGGCTACTTCAATAGGACACTAATCATAACGATAGAACTTGGAACTTCATTATTGTGCCAGGTTTCAAAGAGCTAGCACAAACCGTGTTTGATTTAGAGTTCCAACTACATGTATCCATATAGGAGAAAACAGAGTGAAACCTAAACATGAAAACGGTTACTGCAAAGGAAAGGTTTAACCTAGAAGAACGAAATTTGGTGAGCCAAGTGGGATTGGTGTACTGATCATTACCTGCCAGTATCATCAAATTGGGTGAAAAAATGTTTGCTGAGGTTTCAGAAAACTCGTAGTTTTTTGGAAGCTTGGCAACCCCTTTCAATGAAAGTGATTCTCGTCAGTCTCTGCTTGGGGCTACTTCAATGGGACACACAACCATAGCGATAGAACTTGGAACTACATTTTTGTGCCAAGTTTCAAAGAGCTAGCACAAACCGTGTTTGATTTAGAGTTCCAACTACATGTATCCATGTAGGAGAAAACAGAGTGAAACCTAAACATGAAAACGGTTACTGCAAAGGAACTGTTTAACCTAGAAAGAACGAAATTTGGTGAGCCAAGTGGGATTGGTTTACTGATCATTACCTGCCAGTATCATCAGGATTGGGTGAAAAAATGTTTGCTGAGATTTCGGGAAACTCGTAGTTTTTTGGAAGCTTGGCAACCCTTTCAATGAAAGTGATTCTCGTCAGTCTCTGCTAGGGGCTACTGCAATAGGACACAAACAATATTGAAAGAACTTGGAACTGCATTAGTGTGCCAAGTTTCAAAGAGCTAGCACAAACCGTGTTTGATTTAGAGTTCCAACTACATGTATCCATATAGGAGAAAACAGAGTGAAACCTAAACATGAAAACGGTTACTGCAAAGGAACTGTTTAACCTAGAAGAACGAAATTTGGTGAGCCAAGTGGGATTGGTGTACTGATCATTACCTGCCAGTATCATCAGGATTGGGTGAAAAAATGTTTGCTGAGATTTCCGGAAACTCGTAGTTTTTTGGAAGCTTGGCAACCCCTTTCAATGAAAGTGATTCTCGTCAGTCTCTGCTAGGGGCTACTGCAATAGGACACAAACAATATTGAAAGAACTTGGAACTGCATTAGTGTGCCAAGTTTCAAAGAGCTAGCACAAACCGTGTTTGATTTAGAGTTCCAACTACATGTATCCATATAGGAGAAAACAGAGTGAAACCTAAACATGAAAACGGTTACTGCAAAGGAACGGTTTAACCTAGAAGAACGAAATTTGGTGAGCCAAGTGGGATTGGTGTACTGATCATTACCTGCCAGTATCATCAAGTTTGGGGTGAAAAAATGTTTGCTGAGATTTTAGGAAACTCGTAGTTTTTTGGAAGCTTGGCAACCCCTTTCAATGAAAGTGATTCTCGTCAGTATCTGCTAGGGGTACTTCAATAGGACACCAACCATAGCGATAGAACTTGGAACTACATTATTGTGCCAAGTTCAAAGAGCTAGCACAAACCGTGTTTGATTTAGAGTTCCAACTACATGTATCCATATAGGAGAAAACAGAGTGAAACCTAAACATGAAAACGGTTACTGCAAAGGAACTGTTTAACCTCGAAGAACGAAATTTGGTGAGCCAAGTGGGATTGGTGTCGTGATCATTACCTGCCAGTATCATCAAGATTGGGTGAAAAAATGTTTGCTGAGATTTCAGGAAACTCGTAGTTTTTTGGAAGCTTGGCAACCCCTTTCAATGAAAGTGATTCTCGTCAGTCTCTGCTTGGGGCTACTTCAATAGGACACCAATCATAATGATAGAACTTGGAACTTCATTATTGTGCCAAGTTTCAAAGAGCTAGCACAAACCGTGTTTGATTTAGAGTTCCAACTACATGTATCCATATAGGAGAAAACAGAGTGAAACCTAAACATGAAAACGGTTACTGCAAAGGAACGGTTTAACCTAGAAGAACGAAATTTGGTGAGCCAAGTGGGATTGGTGCCGTGATCATTACCTGCAAGTATCATCAAGATTGGGTGAAAAAATGTTTGCTGAGATTTTAGGAAACTCGTAGTTTTTTGAAGCTTGGCAACCCCTTTCAATGAAAAGTGATTCTCCTCAGTCTCTGCTTGGGGCTACTTCAATAGGACACCAACCATACCGATAGAACTTCGAACTACATTATTGTGCCAAGTTTCAAAGAGCTAGCACAAACCGTGTTTGATTTAGAGTCGAACTACTTGTATCCATATAGGAGAAAACAGAGTGAAACCTAAACATGAAACGGTTACTGCAAAGGAACGTTTTAACCTAGAAGAACGAAATTTGGTGAGCCAAGTGGGATTGGTGTACTGATCATTACCTGGCAGTATCATCAATATTGGGTGAAAAAATGTTTGCTGAGATTTCAGGAAACTCGTAGTTTTTTTGGAAGCTTGGCAACCCCTTTCAATGAAAGTGATTCTCATCAGTCTCTCCTTGGGGCTACTTCAATAGGACACAAACCATAGGGATAGAACTTGGAACTACATTATTGTGCCAAGTTTCAAAGAGCTAGCACAAACCGTGTTTGATTTAGAGTTCCAACTATATGTATCCATATAGGAGAAAACAGAGTGAAACCTAAAC
>NW_027553058.1:0-47620 GCF_045843805.1 Urocitellus parryii
CTTCCATTTAATGATCAGTACACCAATCCCACTTGGCTCACCAAATTTCGTTCTTCTAGGTTAAACCGTTCCTTTGCAGTAACCGTTTTCATGTTAAGGTTTCACTCTGTTTTCTCCAATATGGATACATGTAGTTGGAACTCTAAATCAAACACGGTTTGTGCTAGCTCTTTGAAACTTGGCACAATAATGTAGTTCCAAGTTCTATCGCTATGGTTTGTGTCCTATTCAAGTAGCCCCAAGCAGAGACTGATGAGAATCAATTTCATTGAAAGGGGTTGCCAAGCTTCCAAAAATACGAGTTTCCTGAAATCTCAGCAAACATTTTTCACCCAATTTTGATGATACATCCATTTAATGATCAGTACACCAATCCCACTTGGCTCACCAAATTTCGTTCTTCTAGGTTAAACCGTTCCTTTGCAGTAACCGTTTTCATGTTTAGGTTTCACTCTGTTTTCTCCAATATGGATACATGTAGTTGGAACTCTAAATCAAAAACGGTTTGTGCTAGCTCTTTGAAACTTGGCACCATAATGTAGTTCCAAGTTCTATCGCTATGGTTTCTGTCCTCTTAGAGTAGCCCCAAGCAGAGACTGACGACAATCACTTTCATTGAAAGGGGTTGCCAAGCTTCCAAAAAAACTACGAGTTTCCTGAAATCTCAGCAAACATTTTTTCACCCAATCTTGATGATACTTCCATGTAATGATCAGTACACCAATCCCACTTGGCTCACCAAATTTTGTTCTTCTAGGTCAAACCGATCCTTGCAGTAACCATTTTCATGTTTAGATTTCACTCTGTTTTGTTCTGTATGGATACATGTAGTTGGAACTCTAAATCAAACACGGTTTGTGCTAGCTCTTTGAAACTTGGCACAATAATGTAGTTCCAAGTTCTATCGCTATGGTTTGTGTCCTATTGAAGTAGCCCCAAGCAGAGACTGACGAGAATCACTTTCATTGAAAGGGTTGCCAAGCTTCCAAAAAACTACGAGTTTCCTGAAATCTCAGCAAACATTTTTTCACCCAATCTTGATGATACTTCCATTTAATGATCAGTACACCAATCCCACTTGGCTCACCAAATTTCGTTCTTCTAGGTTAAACCGTTCCTTTGCAGGAACCACTTTCATGTTTAGGTTTCACTCTGTTTTCTCCAATATGGATATATGTAGTTGGAAGTCTAAATCAAACACGGTTTGTGCTAGCTCTTTGAAACTTGGCACAATAATGTAGTTCCAAGTTCTATCGCTATGGTTTGTGTCCTATTGAAGTAGCCCCAAGCAGAGACTGACGAGAATCACTTTCATTGAAAGGGGTTGCCAAGCTTCCAAAAAACTACGAGTTTCCTCAAATCTCAGCAAACATTTTTTCACCCAATCTTGATGATACTTCCATTTAATGATCAGTACACCAATCCCACTTGGCTAACCAAATTTCGTTCTTCTAGGTCAAACCGTTCCTTTGCAGGAACCGTTTTTATGTTTAGGTTTCACTCTGTTTTCTCCTATATGGATACATGTAGTTGGAAGTCTAAATCAAACACGGTTTGTGCTAGCTCTTTGAAACTTGGCACAATAATGTAGTTCCAAGTTCTATCGCTATGGTTTGTGTCCTATTGAAGTACCCCAAGCAGAGACTGACGAGAATCACTTTCATTGAAAGGGGTTGCCAAGCTTCCAAAAACTACGAGTTTCCTGAAATCTCAGCACACATTTTTTCACCCAATCTTGATGATACTTGCATTTAATGATCAGTACACCAATCCCACTTGGCTCACCAAATTTCGTTCTTCTAGGTAAAACCGTTCCTTTGCAGTAACCGTTTTCATGTTTAGGTTTCACTCTGTTTTCTCCAATATGGATACATGTAGTTGGAACTCTAAATCAAACACGGTTTGTGCTAGCTCTTTGAAACTTGGCACAATAATGTAGTTCCAAGTTCTATCGCTATGGTTTGTTTCCTATTGAAGTAGCCCCAAGCAGAGACTGACGAGAATCACTTTCATTGAAAGGGGTTGCCAAGGTTCCAAAAAACTACGAGTTTCCTGAAATCTCAGCAAACATTTTTTCACCCAATCTTGATGATACTTCCATTTAATGATCAGTACACCAATCCCACTTGGCTCACCAAATTTCGTTCTTCTAGGTTAAACCGTTCCTTTGCAGTAACCGTTTTCATGTTTAGGTTTCACTCTGTTTTCTCCAATATGGATACATGTAGTTGGAACTCTGAATCAAACACGGTTTGTGCTAGCTCTTTGAAACTTGGCAAAATAATGTAGTTCCAAGTTCTATCGCTGTGGTTTGTGTCCTATTGAAGTAGCCCCAAGCAGAGACTGACGAGAATCACTTTCATTGAAATAGGTTGCCAAGCTTCCAAAAACGACGAGTTTCCTGAAATCTCAGCAAACATTTTTTTCACCCAATCATGATGATACTTCCATTTAATGATCAGTACACCAATCCCACTTGGCTCACCAAATTTCGTTCTTCTAGGTTAAACCGTTCCTTTGCAGTAACCGTTTTCATGTTAAGGTTTCACTCTGTTTTCTCCAATATGGATACATGTAGTTGGAACTCTAAATCAAACACGGTTTGTGCTAGCTCTTTGAAACTTGGGCACAATAATGTAGTTCCAAGTTCTATCGCTATGGTTTGTGTCCTATTCAAGTAGCCCCAAGCAGAGACTGATGAGAATCAATTTCATTGAAAGGGGTTGCCAAGCTTCCAAAAAATACGAGTTTCCTGAAATCTCAGCAAACATTTTTTCACCCAATTTTGATGATACATCCATTTAATGATCAGTACACCAATCCCACTTGGCTCACCAAATTTCGTTCTTCTAGGTTAAACCGTTCCTTTGCAGTAACCGTTTTCATGTTTAGGTTTCACTCTGTTTTCTCCAATATGGATACATGTAGTTGGAACTCTAAATCAAAAACGGTTTGTGCTAGCTCTTTGAAACTTGGCACCATAATGTAGTTCCAAGTTCTATCGCTATGGTTTCTGTCCTCTTAGAGTAGCCCCAAGCAGAGACTGACGACAATCACTTTCATTGAAAGGGGTTGCCAAGCTTCCAAAAAAACTACGAGTTTCCTGAAATCTCAGCAAACATTTTTTCACCCAATCTTGATGATACTTCCATGTAATGATCAGTACACCAATCCCACTTGGCTCACCAAATTTTGTTCTTCTAGGTCAAACCGTTCCTTTGCAGTAACCGTTTTCATGTTTAGATTTCACTCTGTTTTGTTCTGTATGGATACATGTAGTTGGAACTCTAAATCAAACACGGTTTGTGCTAGCTCTTTGAAACTTGGCACAATAATGTAGTTCCAAGTTCTATCGCTATGGTTTGTGTCCTATTGAAGTAGCCCCAAGCAGAGACTGACGAGAATCACTTTCATTGAAAGGGGTTGCCAAGCTTCCAAAAAACTACGAGTTTCCTGAAATCTCAGCAAACATTTTTTCACCCAATCTTGATGATACTTCCATTTAATGATCAGTACACCAATCCCACTTGGCTAACCAAATTTTCGTTCTTCTAGGTCAAACCGTTCCTTTGCAGGAACCGTTTTTATGTTTAGGTTTCACTCTGTTTTCTCCTATATGGATACATGTAGTTGGAAGTCTAAATCAAACACGGTTTGTGCTAGCTCTTTGAAACTTGGCACAATAATGTAGTTCCAAGTTCTATCGCTATGTTTGTGTCCTATTGAAGTACCCCCAAGCAGAGACTGACGAGAATCACTTTCATTGAAAGGGGTTGCCAAGCTTCCAAAAAACTACGAGTTTCCTGAAATCTCAGCACACATTTTTTCACCCAATCTTGATGATACTTGCATTTAATGATCAGTACACCAATCCCACTTGGCTCACCAAATTTCGTTCTTCTAGGTAAAACCGTTCCTTTGCAGTAACCGTTTTCATGTTTAGGTTTCACTCTGTTTTCTCCAATATGGATACATGTAGTTGGAACTCTAAATCAAACACGGTTTGTGCTAGCTCTTTGAAACTTGGCACAATAATGTAGTTCCAAGTTCTATCGCTATGGTTTGTTTCCTATTGAAGTAGCCCCAAGCAGAGACTGACGAGAATCACTTTCATTGAAAGGGGTTGCCAAGGTTCCAAAAAACTACGAGTTTCCTGAAATCTCAGCAAACATTTTTTCACCCAATCTTGATGATACTTCCATTTAATGATCAGTACACCAATCCCACTTGGCTCACCAAATTTCGTTCTTCTAGGTTAAACCGTTCCTTTGCAGTAACCGTTTTCATGTTTAGGTTTCACTCTGTTTTCTCCAATATGGATACATGTAGTTGGAACTCTGAATCAATCACGGTTTGTGCTAGCTCTTTGAAACTTGGCAAAATAATGTAGTTCCAAGTTCTATCGCTGTGGTTTGTGTCCTATTGAAGTAGCCCCAAGCAGAGACTGACGAGAATCACTTTCATTGAAATAGGTTGCCAAGCTTCCAAAAAACGACGAGTTTCCTGAAATCTCAGCAAACATTTTTTCACCCAATCATGATGATACTTCCATTTAATGATCAGTACACCAATCCCACTTGGCTCACCAAATTTCGTTCTTCTAGGTTAAACCGTTCCTTTGCAGTAACCGTTTTCATGTTAAGGTTTCACTCTGTTTTCTCCAATATGGATACATGTAGTTGGAACTCTAAATCAAACACGGTTTGTGCTAGCTCTTTGAAACTTGGCACAATAATGTAGTTCCAAGTTCTATCGCTATGGTTTGTGTACTATTCAAGTAGCCCCAAGCAGAGACTGATGAGAATCAATTTCATTGAAAGGGGTTGCCAAGCTTCCAAAAAATACGAGTTTCCTGAAATCTCAGCAAACATTTTTTCACCCAATTTTGATGATACATCCATTTAATGATCAGTACACCAATCCCACTTGGCTCACCAAATTTCGTTCTTCTAGGTTAAACCGTTCCTTTGCAGTAACCGTTTTCATGTTTAGGTTTCACTCTGTTTTCTCCAATATGGATACATGTAGTTGGAACTCTAAATCAAAAACGGTTTGTGCTAGCTCTTTGAAACTTGGCACCATAATGTAGTTCCAAGTTCTATCGCTATGGTTTCTGTCCTCTTAGAGTAGCCCCAAGCAGAGACTGACGAGAATCACTTTCATTGAAAGGGTTGCCAAGCTTCCAAAAAACTACGAGTTTCCTGAAATCTCAGCAAACATTTTTTCACCCAATCTTGATGATACTTCCATTTAATGATCAGTACACCAATCCCACTTGGCTCACCAAATTTCGTTCTTCTAGGTTAAACCGTTCCTTTGCAGGAACCACTTTCATGTTTAGGTTTCACTCTGTTTTCTCCAATATGGATATATGTAGTTGGAAGTCTAAATCAAACACGGTTTGTGCTAGCTCTTTGAAACTTGGCACAATAATGTAGTTCCAAGTTCTATCGCTATGGTTTGTGTCCTATTGAAGTAGCCCCAAGCAGAGACTGACGAGAATCACTTTCATTGAAAGGGGTTGCCAAGCTTCCAAAAAACTACGAGTTTCCTCAAATCTCAGCAAACATTTTTTCACCCAATCTTGATGATACTTCCATTTAATGATCAGTGCACCAATCCCACTTGGCTAACCAAATTTCGTTCTTCTAGGTCAAACCGTTCCTTTGCAGGAACCGTTTTTATGTTTAGGTTTCACTCTGTTTTCTCCTATATGGATACATGTAGTTGGAAGTCTAAATCAAAACACGGTTTGTGCTAGCTCTTTGAAACTTGGCACAATAATGTATTTCCAAGTTCTATAGCTATGGTTTGTGTCCTATTGGAAGTAGCCCCAAGCAGAGACTGACGAGAATCACTTTCATTGAAAGGGGTTGCCAAGCTTCCAAAAAACTACGAGTTTCCTGAAATCTCAGCACACATTTTTTCACCCAATCTTGATGATACTTGCATTTAATGATCAGTACACCAATCCCACTTGGCTCACCAAATTTCGTTCTTCTAGGTAAAACCGTTCCTTTGCAGTAACCGTTTTCATGTTTAGGTTTCACTCTGTTTTCTCCAATATGGATACATGTAGTTGGAAGTCTAAAATCAAACACGGTTTGTGCCAGCTCTTTGAAACTTGGCACAATAATGTAGTTCCAAGTTCTATCGCTATGGTTTTGTGTCCTATTGAAGTAGCCCCAAGCAGAGACTGACGAGAATCACTTTCATTGAAAGGGGTTGCCAAGGTCCAAAAAACTACGAGTTTCCTGAAATCTCAGCAAACATTTTTTCACCCAATCTTGATGATACTTCCATTTAATCATCAGTACAACAATCCCACTTGGCTCACCAAATTTCGTTCTTCTAGGTTAAACCGTTCCTTTGCAGTAACGATTTTTTGTTTAGGTTTCACTCTGTTTTCTCCGATATGGATACATGTAGTTGGAACTCTAAATCAAACACGGTTTGTGCTAGCTCTTTGAAACTTGGCACAATAATGTATTTTCAAGTTCTATCACTATGGTTTGTGTCCTATTGAAGTAGGCCCAAGCAGAGACTGACGAGAATCACTTTCATTGCAAGGGCTTGCCAAGGTCCAAAAAACTACGAGATTCCTGAAATCTCAGCAAACATTTTTTCACCCAATCTTGATGATACTTCCATTTAATGATCAGTACACCAATCCCACTTGGCTCACCAAATTTCGTTCTTCTAGGTCAAACCGTTTCTTTGCAGTAACCGTTTTCATGTTTAGGTTTCCACTCTGTTTTCTCCAATATGGATACATGTAGTTGGAACTCTAAATCAAACACGGTTTGTGCTAGCTCTTTGAAACTTGGCACAATAATGTAGTTCCAAGTTCTATCGCTATGGTTTGTGTCCTATTGAAGTAGCCCCAAAGAGAGACTGAGAGAATCACTTTCATTGAAAGGGGTTGCCAAGCTTCCCAAAAAACTACGAGTTTCCTGAAATCTCAGCAAACATTTTTTCACCCAATCTTGATGATACTTCCATTTAATGATCAGTACACCAATCCCACTTGGCTCACCAAATGTCGTTCTTCTAGGTCAAACCGTTCCTTTGCAGTAACCGTTTTCATGTTTAGGTTTCACTCTGTTTTCTCCTATATGGATACATGTAGTTTGGAAGTCTAAATCAAACACGGTTTGTGCTAGCTCTTTGAAACTTGGCACAATCATGTAGTTCCAGGTTCTATCGCGATGGTTTGTGTCCTATTGAAGTAGCCCCAAGCAGAGACTGACGAGAATCACTTTCATTGAAAGGGGTTGCCAAGCTTCCAAAAAACTACGAGTTTCCTGAAATCTCAGCAAACATTTTTTCACCCAATCTTGAGGATACTTCCATTTAATGATCAGTACACCAATCCCACTTGGCTCACCAAATTTCGTTCTTCTAGGTTAAACCGTTCCTTTGCAGTAACCGTTTTCATGTTTAGGTTTTACTCTGTTTTCTCCAATATGGATACATGTAGTTGGAAGTCTAAATCAAACACGGTTTGTGCTAGCTCTTTGAAACTTGGCACCATAATGTAGTTCCAAGTTCTATCGCTATGGTTTCTGTCCTCTTAAAGTAGCCCCAAGCAGAGACTGACGACAATCACTTTCATTGAAAGGGGTTGCCAAGCTTCAAAAAAACTACGAGTTTCCTGAAATCTCAGCAAACATTTTTTTCACCCAATCTTGATGATACTTCCATGTAATGATCAGTACACCAATCCCACTTGGCTCACCAAATTTTGTTCTTCTAGGTCAAACCGTTCCTTTGCAGTAACCATTTTCATGTTTAGATTTCACTCTGTTTTGTCCTGTATGGATACATGTAGTTGGAAGTCTAAACCAAACACGGTTTGTGCTAGCTCTTTGAAACTTGGCACAATAATGTAGTTCCAAGTTCTATCGCTATGGTTTGTGTCCTATTGAAGTAGCCCCAAGCAGAGACTGACGAGAATCACTTTCATTGAAAGGGGTTGCCAAGCTTCCAAAAAACTACGAGTTTCTGAAATCTCAGCAAACATTTTTTTCACCCAATTTTGATGATACTTCTATTTAATGATCAGTACACCAATCCCACTTGGCTCACCAAATTTTGTTCTTCTAGGTCAAAACCGTTCCTTTGCAGTAACCATTTTCATGTTTAGATTTCACTCTGTTTTGTCCTGTATGGATACATGTAGTTGGAAGTCTAAAATCAAACACGGTTTGTGCTAGCTCTTTGAAACTTGGCACAATAATGTAGTTCCAAGTTCTATCGCTATGGTTTGTGTCCTATTGAAGTAGCCCCAAGCAGAGACTGACGAGAATCACTTTCATTGAAAGGGGTTGCCAAGCTTCCAAAAAACTACGAGTTTCCTGAAATCTCAGCAAACATTTTTTCACCCAATCTTGATGATACTTCCATTTAATGATCAGTACACCAATCCCACTTGGCTCACCAAATTTCGTTCTTCTAGGTCAAACCGTTCCTTTGCAGGAACCGTTTTCATATTTAGGTTTCACTCTGTTTTCTCCTATATGGATACATGTAGTTGGAAGTCTAAACCAAACACGGTTTGTGCTAGCTGTTTGAAACTTGGCACAATAATGTAGTTCCAGGTTCTATCGCTATGGTTTGTGTCCTATTGAAGTAGCCCCAAGCAAGAGACTGACGAGAATCACTTGCATTGAAAGGGGTTGCCAAGCTTCCAAAAAACTACGAGTTTCCTGAATCTCAGCAAACATTTTTTCAACCCAATCTTGAGGATACTTCCATTTAATGATCAGTACACCAATCCCACTTGGCTCACCAAATTTCGTTCTTCTAGGTTAAACCGTTCCTTTGCAGTAACCGTTTTCATGTTTAGGTTTCACTCTGTTTTCTCCAATATGGATACATGTAGTTGGAACTCTAAATCAAACACTGTTTGTGCTAGCTCTTTGAAACTTGGCACAATAATGTAGTTCCAAGTTCTGTCACTATGGTTTGTGTCCTCTTAAAGTAGCCCCAAGCAGAGACTGACGACAATCACTTTCATTGAAAGGGGTTGCCAAGCTTCAAAAAAACTACGAGTTTCCTGAAATCTCAGCAAACATTTTTTCAACCAATCTTGATGATACTTCCATTTAATGATCAGTACACCAATCCCACTTGGCTCACCAAATTTCGTTCTTCTAGGTTAAACCGTTTCTTTGCAGTAACCGTTTTCATGTTAAGGTTTCACTCTGTTTTCTCCAATATGGATACATGTAGTTGGAACTCTAAATCAAACACGGTTTGTGCTAGCTCTTTGAAACTTGGCACAATAATGTAGTTCCAAGTTCTATCGCTATGGTTTGTGTCCTATTCAAGTAGCCCCACAGCAGAGACTGATGAGAATCAATTTCATTGAAAGGGGTTGCCAAGCTTCAAAAAATACGAGTTTCCTGAAATCTCAGCAAACATTTTTTCACCCAATTTTGATGATACATCCATTTAATGATCAGTACACCAATCCCACTTGGCTCACCAAATTTCGTTCTTCTAGGTTAAACCGTTCCTTTGCAGTAACCGTTTTCATGTTTAGGTTTCACTCTGTTTTCTCCAATATGGATACATGTAGTTGGAACTCTAAATCAAAAACGGTTTGTGCTAGCTCTTTGAAACTTGGCACCATAATGTAGTTCCAAGTTCTATCGCTATGGTTTCTGTCCTCTTAGAGTAGCCCCAAGCAGAGACTGACGACAATCACTTTCATTGAAAGGGTTGCCAAGCTTCCAAAAAACTACGAGTTTCCTGAAATCTCAGCAAACATTTTTTTCACCCAATCTTGATGATACTTCCATGTAATGATCAGTACACCAATCCACTTGGCTCACCAAATTTTGTTCTTCTAGGTCAAACCGTTCCTTTGCAGTAACCATTTTCATGTTTAGATTTCACTCTGTTTTGTTCTGTATGGATACATGTAGTTGGAAGTCTAAATCAAACACGGTTTGTGCTAGCTCTTTGAAACTTGGCACAATAATGTAGTTCCAAGTTCTATCGCTATGGTTTGTGTCCTATTGAAGTAGCCCCAAGCAGAGACTGACGAGAATCACTTTCATTGAAAGGGTTGCCAAGCTTCCAAAAAACTACGAGTTTCCTGAATCTCAGCAAACATTTTTTCACCCAATCTTGAGGATACTTCCATTTAATGATCAGTACACCAATCCCACTTGGCTCACCAAATTTCGTTCTTCTAGGTTAAACCGTTCCTTTGCAGGAACCGTTTTCATGTTTAGGTTTCACTCTGTTTTCTCCAATATGGATACATGTAGTTGGAACTCTAAATCAAACACGGTTTGTGCTAGCTCTTTGAAACTTGGCACAATAATGTATTTTCAAGTTCTATCACTATTGTTTGTATCCTATTGAAGTAGGCCCAAGCAGAGACTGACGAGAATGACTTTCATTGCAAGGGCTTGCCAAGGTCCAAAAAACTACGAGATTCCTGAAAATCTCAGCAAACATTTTTTCACCCAATCTTGATGATACTTCCATTTAATGATCAGTACACCAATCCCACTTGGCTCACCAAATTTCGTTCTTCTAGGTTAAACCGTTTCTTTGCAGTAACCGTTTTCATGTTTAGGTTTCACTCTGTTTTCTCCAATATGGATACATGTAGTTGGAACTCTAAATCAAACACGGTTTGTGCTAGCTCTTTGAAACTTGGCACAATAATGTAGTTCCAAGTTCTATTCGCTATGGTTTGTGTCCTATTGAAGTAGCCCCAAAGAGAGACTGAGAGAATCACTTTCATTGAAAGGGGTTGCCAAGCTTCCAAAAACTACGAGTTTCTGAAATCTCAGCAAATATTTTTCACCCAATCTTGATGATACTTCCATTTAATGATCAGTACACCAATCCCACTTGGCTCACCAAATTTCGTTCTTCTAGGTCAAACCGTTCCTTTGCAGTAACCGTTTTCATGTTTAGGTTTCACTCTGTTTTCTCCTATATGGATACATGTAGTTGAAGTCTAAATCAAACACGGTTTGTGCTAGCTCTTTTGAAACTTGGCACAATCATGTAGTTCCAGGTTCTATCGCTATGGTTTGTGTCCTATTGAAGTAGCCCAAGCAGAGACTGACGAGAATCACTTTCATTGAAAGGGGTTGCCAAGCTTCCAAAAAACTACGAGTTTTCCTGAATCTCAGCAAACATTTTTTCACCCAATCTTGAGGATACTTCCATTTAATGATCAGTACACCAATCCCACTTGGCTCACCAAATTTCGTTCTTCTAGGTTAAACCGTTCCTTTGCAGTAACCGTTTTCATGTTTAGGTTTCACTCTGTTTTCTCCAATATGGATACATGTAGTTGGAACTCTAAATCAAACACGGTTTGTGCTAGCTCTTTGAAACTTGGCACAATAATGTAGTTCAAATTCTGTCACTATGGTTTGTGTCCTCTTAAAGTAGCCCCAAGCAGAGACTGACGACAATCACTTTCATTGAAAGGGGTTGCCAAGCTTCAAAAAAAACTACGAGTTTCCTGAAATCTCAGCAAACATTTTTTCCCCCAATCTTGATGATACTTCCATTTAATGATCAGTACACCAATCCCAATTGGCTCACCAAATTTCGTTCTTCTAGGTTTAAACCGTCCTTTGCAGTAACCGTTTTCATGTTAAGGTTTCACTCTGTTTTCTCCAATATGGATACATGTAGTTGGAACTCTAAATCAAACACGGTTTGTGCTAGCTCTTTGAAACTTGGCACAATAATGTAGTTCCAAGTTCTATCGCTATGGTTTGTGTCCTATTCAAGTAGCCCCAATGCAGAGACTGATGAGAATCAATTTCATTGAAAGGGGTTGCCAAGCTTCCAAAAAATACGAGTTTCCTGAAATCTCAGCAAACATTTTTTCACCCAATTTTGATGATACATCCATTTAATGATCAGTACACCAATCCCACTTGGCTCACCAAATTTCGTTCTTCTAGGTTAAACCGTTCCTTTGCAGTAACCGTTTTCATGTTTAGGTTTCACTCTGTTTTCTCCAATATGGATACATGTAGTTGGAACTCTAAATCAAAAACGGTTTGTGCTAGCTCTTTGAAACTTGGCACCATAAAGTAGTTCCAAGTTCTATCGCTATGGTTTCTGTCCTCTTAGAGTAGCCCCAAGCAGAGACTGACGACAATCACTTTCATTGAAAGGGGTTGCCAAGCTTCCAAAAAACTACGAGTTTCCTGAAATCTCAGCAAACATTTTTTCACCCAATCTGATGATACTTCCATGTAATGATCAGTACACAATCCCACTTGGCTCACCAAATTTTGTTCTTCTAGGTAAAACCGTTCCTTTGCAGAACCACTTTCATGTTTAGGTTTCACTCTGTTTTCTCCAATATGGATATATGTAGTTGGAAGTCTAAATCAAACACGGTTTGTGCTAGCTCTTTGAAACTTGGCACAATAATGTAGTTCCAAGTTCTATCGCTATGGTTTGTGTCCTATTGAAGTAGCCCCAAGCAGAGACTGACGAGAATCACTTTCATTGAAAGGGGTTGCCAAGCTTCCAAAAAACTACGAGTTTCCTCAAATCTCAGCAAACATTTTTTCACCCAATCTTGATGATACTTCCATTTAATGATCAGTACACCAATCCCACTTGGCTAACCAAATTTCATTCTTCTAGGTCAAACCGTTCCTTTGCAGGAACCGTTTTATGTTTAGGTTTCACTCTGTTTTCTCCTATATGGATACATGTAGTTGGAAGTCGAAAATCAAACACGGTTTGTGCTAGCTCTTTGAAACTTGGCACAATAATGTATTTCCAAGTTCTATAGCTATGGTTTGTGTCCTATTGAAGTAGCCCCAAGCAGAGACTGACGAGAATCACTTTCATTGAAAGGGGTTGCCAAGCTTCCAAAAAACTACGAGTTTCCTGAAATCTCAGCACACATTTTTTCACCCATCTTGATGATACTTCCATTGAATGATCAGTACACCAATCCCACTTGGCTCACCAAATTTTCGTTCTTCTAGGTAAAACCGTTCCTTTGCAGTAACCGTTTTCATGTTTAGGTTTCACTCTGTTTTCTCCAATATGGATACATGTAGTTGGAAGTCTAAATCAAACACGGTTTGTGCCAGCTCTTTGAAACTTGGCACAATAATGTAGTTCCAAGTTCTATCGCTATGGTTTGTGTCCTATTGAAGTAGCCCCAAGCAGAGACTGACGAGAATCACTTTCATTGAAAGGGGTTGCCAAGGTCCAAAAAACTACGAGTTTCCTGAAATCTCAGCAAACATTTTTTCACCCAATCTTGATGATACTTCCATTTAATCATCAGTACACCAATCCCACTTGGCTCACCAAATTTTGTTCTTCTAGGTTAAACCGTTCCTTTGCAGTAACGATTTTCATGTTTAGGTTTCACTCTGTTTTCTCCAATATGGATACATGTAGTTGGAACTCTAAATCAAACACGGTTTGTGCTAGCTCTTTGAAACTTGGCACAATAATGTATTTTCAAGTTCTATCACTATGGTTTGTGTCCTATTGAAGTAGGCCCAAGCAGAGACTGACGAGAATCACTTTCATTGCAAGGGCTTGCCAAGGTCCAAAAAACTACGAGATTCCTGAAATCTCAGCAAACATTTTTTCACCCAATCTTGATGATACTTCCATTTAATGATCAGTACACCAATCCCACTTGGCTCACCAAATTTCGTTCTTCTAGGTCAAACCGTTTCTTTGCAGTAACCGTTTTCATGTTTAGGTTTCACTCTGTTTTCTCCAATATGGATACATGTAGTTGGAACTCTAAATCAAACACGGTTTGTGCTAGCTCTTTGAAACTTGGCACAATAATGTAGTTCCAAGTTCTATCGCTATGGTTTGTGTCCTATTGAAGTAGCCCCAAAGAGAGACTGAGAGAATCACTTTCATTGAAAGGGGTTGCCAAGCTTCCAAAAAACTACGAGTTTCCTGAAATCTCAGCAAACATTTTTTCACCCAATCTTGATGATACTTCCATTTAATGATCAGTACACCAATCCCACTTGGCTCACCAAATTTCGTTCTTCTAGGTCAAACCGTTCCTTTGCAGTAACCGTTTTCATGTTTAGGTTTCACTCTGTTTTCTCCTATATGGATACATGTAGTTGGAAGTCTAAATCAAACACGGTTTGCGCTAGCTCTTTGAAACTTGGCACAATCATGTAGTTCCAGGTTCTATCGCTATGGTTTGTGTCCTATTGAAGTAGCCCCAAGCAGAGACTGACGAGAATCACTTTCATTGAAAGGGGTTGCCAAGCTTCCAAAAAACTACGAGTTTCCTGAATCTCAGCAAACATTTTTTCACCCAATCTTGAGGATACTTCCATTTAATGATCAGTACACCAATCCCACTTGGCTCACCAAATTTCGTTCTTCTAGGTTAAACCGTTCCTTTGCAGTAACCGTTTTCATGTTTAGGTTTCACTCTGTTTTCTCCAATATGGATACATGTAGTTGGAACTCTAAATCAAACACGGTTTGTGCTAGCTCTTTTGAAACTTGGCACCATAATGTAGTTCCAAGTTCTATCGCTATGGTTTCTGTCCTCTTAAAGTAGCCCCAAGCAGAGACTGACGACAATCACTTCATTGAAAGGGGTTGCCAAGCTTCCAAAAAACTACGAGTTTCCTGAAATCTCAGCAAACATTTTTTCACCCAATCTTGATGATACTTCCATTTAATGATCAGTACACCAATCCCACTTGGCTCACCAAATTTTGTTCTTCTAGGTCAAACCGTTCCTTTGCAGTAACCATTTTCATGTTTAGATTTCACTCTGTTTTGTCCTGTATGGATACATGTAGTTGGAAGTCTAAATCAAACACGGTTTGTGCTAGCTCTTTGAAACTTGGCACAATAATGTAGTTCCAAGTTCTATCGCTATGGTTTGTGTCCTATTGAAGTAGCCCCAAGCAGAGACTGACGAGAATCACTTTCATTGAAAGGGGTTGCCAAGCTTCCAAAAAACTAGGAGTTTCCTGAAATCTCAGCAAACATTTTTTCACCCAATCTTGATGATACTTCCATTGAATGATCAGTACACCAATCCCACTTGGCTCACCAAATTTCGTTCTTCTAGGTTAAACCGTTCCTTTGCAGGAACCGCTTTCATGTTTAGGTTTCACTCTGTTTTCTCCAATATGGATATATGTAGTTGGAAGTCTAAATCAAACACGGTTGTGCTAGCTCTTTGAAACTTGGCACAATAATGTAGTTCCAAGTTCTATCGCTATGGTTTGTGTCCTATTGAAGTAGCCCCAAGCAGAGACTGACGAGAATCACTTCATTGAAAGGGGTTGCCAAGCTTCCAAAAAACTACGAGTTTCCTGAAATCTCAGCAAACATTTTTTCACCCAATCTGATGATACTTCCATTTAATGATCAGTACACCAATCCCACTTGGCTCACCAAATTTCGTTCTTCTAGGTCAACCGTTCCTTTGCAGGAACCGTTTTCATATTTAGGTTTCACTCTGTTTTCTCCTATATGGATACATGTAGTTGGAAGTCTAAATCAAACACGGTTTGTGCTAGCTCTTTGAAACTTGGCACAATAATGTAGTTCCAGGTTCTATCGCTATGGTTTGTGTCCTATTGAAGTAGCCCCAAGCAGAGACTGACGAGAATCACTTTCACTGAAAGGGGTTGCCAAGCTTCCAAAAAACTACGAGTTTCCTGAATCTCAGCAAACATTTTTTCACCCAATCTTGAGGATACTTCCATTTAATGATCAGTACACCAATCCCACTTGGCTCACCAAATTTCGTTCCTTCTAGGTTAAACCGTTCCTTTGCAGTAACCGTTTTCATGTTTAGGTTTCACTCTGTTTTCTCCAATATGGATACATGTAGTTGGAACTCTAAATCAAACACGGTTTGTGCAGGCTCTTTGAAACTTGGCACAATAATGTAGTTCCAAGTTCTATCGCTATGGTTTGTTTCCTATTGAAGTAGCCCCAAGCAGAGACTGACGAGAATCACTTTCATTGAAAGGGGTTGCCAAGGTTCCAAAAAACTACGAGTTTCCTGAAATCTCAGCAAACATTTTTTCACCCAATCTTGATGATACTTCCATTTAATGATCAGTACACCAATCCCACTTGGCTCACCAAATTTCGTTCTTCTAGGTTAAACCGTTCCTTTGCAGTAACCGTTTTCATATTTAGGTTTCACTCTGTTTTCTCCAATATGGATACATGTAGTTGGAACTCTAAATCAAACACGGTTTGTGCTAGCTCTTTGAAACTTGGCAAAATAATGTAGTTCCAAGTTCTATCGCTATGGTTTGTGTCCTATTCAAGTAGCCCCAAGCAGAGACTGATGAGAATCAATTTCATTGAAAGGGGTGCCAAGCTTCCAAAAAATACGAGTTTCCTGAAATCTCAGCAAACATTTTTTCACCCAATTTTGATGATACTTCCATTTAATGATCAGTACACCAATCCCACTTGGCTCACCAAATTTCGTTCTTCTAGGTTAAACCGTTCCTTTGCAGTAACGATTTTCATGTTTAGGTTTCACTCTGTTTTCTCCAATATGGATACATGTAGTTGGAACTCTAAATCAAACACGGTTTGTGCTAGCTCTTTGAAACTTGGCACCATAATGTAGTTCCAAGTTCTATCGCTATGGTTTCTGTCCTCTTAGAGTAGCCCCAAGCAGAGACTGACGACAATCACTTTCATTGAAAGGGGTTGCCAAGCTTCAAAAAAACTACGAGTTTCCTGAAATCTCAGCAAACATTTTTTCACCCAATCTTGATGATACTTCCATGTAATGATCAGTACACCAATCCCACTTGGCTCACCAAATTTTGTTCTTCTAGATCAAACCGTTCCTTTGCAGTAACCATTTTCATGTTTAGATTTCACTCTGTTTTGTCCTGTATGGATACATGTAGTTGGAACTCTAAATCAAACACGGTTTGTGCTAGCTCTTTGAAACTTGGCACAATAATGTAGTTCCAAGTTCTATCGCTATGGTTTGTGTCCTATTGAAGTAGCCCCAAGCAGAGACTGACGAGAATCACTTTCATTGAAAGGGGTTGCCAAGCTTCCAAAAAACTACGAGTTTCCTGAAATCTCAGCAAACATTTTTTCACCCAATCTTGAATACTTCCATTTAATGATCAGTACACCAATCCCACTTGGCTCACCAAATTTCGTTCTTCTAGGTTAAACCGTTCCTTTGCAGGAACCAGTTTCATGTTTAGGTTTCACTCTGTTTTCTCCAATATGGATATATGTAGTTGGAAGTCTAAATCAAACACGGTTTGTGCTAGCTCTTTGAAACTTGGCACAATAATGTAGTTCCAAGTTCTATCGCTATGGTTTGTGTCCTATTGAAGTAGCCCCAAGCAGAGACTGACGAGAATCACTTTCATTGAAAGGGGTTGCCAAGCTTCCAAAAAACTACGAGTTTCCTCGAATCTCAGCAAACATTTTTTCACCCAATCTTGATGATACTTCCATTTAATGATCAGTACACCAATCCCACTTGGCTAACCAAATTTCGTTCTTCTAGGTCAAACTGTTCCTTTGCAGGAACCGTTTTTATGTTTAGGTTTCACTCTGTTTTCTCCTATATGGATACATGTAGTTGGAAGTCTAAATCAAACACGGTTTGTGCTAGCTCTTTGAAACTTGGCACAATAATGTATTTCCAAGTTCTATCGCTATGGTTTGTGTCCTATTGAAGTAGCCCCAAGCAGAGACTGACGAGAATCACTTTCATTGAAAGGGGTTGCCAAGCTTCCAAAAAACTACGAGTTTCCTGAAATCTCAGCACACATTTTTTCACCCAATCTTGATGATACTTGCATTTAATGATCAGTACACCAATCCCACTTGGCTCACCAAATTTCGTTCTTCTAGGTAAAACATTCCTTTGCAGTAACCGTTTTCATGTTTAGGTTTCACTCTGTTTTCTCCAATATGGATACATGTAGTTGGAAGTCTAAATCAAACACGGTTTGTGCCAGCTCTTTGAAACTTGGCACAATAATGTAGTTCCAAGTTCTATCGCTATGGTTTGTGTCCTATTGAAGTAGCCCCAAGCAGAGACTGACGAGAATCACTTTCATTGAAAGGGGTTGCCAAGGTCCAAAAAACTACGAGTTTCCTGAAATCTCAGCAAACATTTTTTCACCCAATCTTGATGATACTTCCATTTAATGATCAGTACACCAATCCCACTTGGCTCACCAAATTTCGTTCTTCTAGGTTAAACCGTTCCTTTGCAGGAACCACTTTCATGTTTAGGTTTCACTCTGTTTTCTCCAATATGGATATATGTAGTTGGAAGTCTAAATCAAACACGGTTTGTGCTAGCTCTTTGAAACTTGGCACAATAATGTAGTTCCAAGTTCTATCGCTATGGTTTGTGTCCTATTGAAGTAGCCCCAAGCAGAGACTGACGAGAATCACTTTCATTGAAAGGGGTTGCCAAGCTTCCAAAAAACTACGAGTTTCCTGAAATCTCAGCAAACATTTTTTCACCCAATCTTGATGATACTTCCATTTAATGATCAGTACACCAATCCCACTTGGCTAAGCAAATTTCGTTCTTCTAGGTCAAACCGTTCCTTTGCAGGAACCGTTTTTATGTTTAGGTTTCGCTCTGTTTTCTCCTATATGGATACATGTAGTTGGAAGTCTAAATCAAACACGGTTTGTGCTAGCTCTTTGAAACTTGGCACAATAATGTAGTTCCAAGTTCTATAGCTATGGTTTGTGTCCTATTGAAGTAGCCCCAAGCAGAGACTGACGAGAATCACTTTCATTGAAAGGGGTTGCCAAGCTTCCAAAAAACTACGAGTTTCCTGAAATCTCAGCACACATTTTTTCACCCAATCTTGATGATACTTGCATTTAATGATCAGTACACCAATCCCACTTGGCTCACCAAATTTCGTTCTTCTAGGTAAAACCGTTCCTTTGCAGTAACCGTTTTCATGTTTAGGTTTCACTCTGTTTTCTCCAATATGGATACATGTAGTTGGAAGTCTAAATCAAACACGGTTTGTGCCAGCTCTTTGAAACTTGGCACAATAATGTAGTTCCAAGTTCTATCGCTATGGTTTGTGTCCTATTGAAGTAGCCCCAAGCAGAGACTGACGAGAATCACTTTCATTGAAAGGGGTTGCCAAGGTCCAAAAAACTACGAGTTTCCTGAAATCTCAGCAAACATTTTTTCACCCAATCTTGATGATACTTCCATTTAATCATCAGTACACCAATCCCACTTGGCTCACCAAATTTCGTTCTTCTAGGTTAAACCGTTCCTTTGCAGTAACGATTTTCATGTTTAGGTTTCACTCTGTTTTCTCCAATATGGATACATGTATTTGGAACTCTAAATCAAACACGGTTTGTGCTAGCTCTTTGAAACTTGGCACAATAATGTATTTTCAAGTTCTATCACTATGGTTTGTGTCCTATTGAAGTAGGCCCAAGCAGAGACTGACGAGAATCACTTTCATTGAAAGGGGTTGCCAAGGTTCCAAAAAACTACGAGATTCCTGAAATCTCAGCACACATTTTTTCACCCAATCTTGATGATACTTCCATTTAATGATCAGTACACCAATCCCACTTGGCTCACCAAATTTCGTTCTTCTAGGTCAAACCGTTTCTTTGCAGTAACCGTTTTCATGTTTAGGTTTCACTCTGTTTTCTCCAATATGGATACATGTAGTTGGAACTCTAAATCAAACACGGTTTGTCCTAGCTCTTTGAAACTTGGCACAATAATGTAGTTCCAAGTTCTATCGCTATGGTTTGTGTCCTATTGAAGTAGCCCCAAAGAGAGACTGAGAGAATCACTTTCATTGAAAGGGGTTGCCAAGCTTCCAAAAAACTACGAGTTTCCTGAAATCTCAGCAAACATTTTTTCACCCAATCTTGATGATACTTCCATTTAATGATCAGTACACCAATCCCACTTGGCTCACCAAATTTCGTTCTTCTAGGTCAAACCGTTCCTTTGCAGTAACCGTTTTCATGTTTAGGTTTCACTCTGTTTTCTCCTATATGGATACATGTAGTTGGAAGTCTAAATCAAACACGGTTTGTGCTAGCTCTTTGAAACTTGGCACAATCATGTAGTTCCAGGTTCTATCGCTATGGTTTGTGTCCTATTGAAGTAGCCCCAAGCAGAGACTGACGAGAATCACTTTCATTGAAAGGGGTTGCCAAGCTTCCAAAAAACTACGAGTTTCCTGAAATCTCAGCAAACATTTTTTCACCCAATCTTGAGGATACTTCCATTTAATGATCAGTACACCAATCCCACTTGGCTCACCAAATTTCGTTCTTCTAGGTTAAACCGTTCCTTTGCAGTAACCGTTTTCATGTTTAGGTTTCACTCTGTTTTCTCCAATATGGATACATGTAGTTGGAACTCTAAATCAAACACGGTTTGTGCTAGCTCTTTGAAACTTGGCACCATAATGTAGTTCCAAGTTCTATCGCTATGGTTTCTGTCCTCTTAAAGTAGCCCCAAGCAGAGACTGACGACAATCACTTTCATTGAAAGGGGTTGCCAAGCTTCAAAAAAACTACGAGTTTCCTGAAATCTCAGCAAACATTTTTTCACCCAATCTTGATGATACTTCCATGTAATGATCAGTACACCAATCCCACTTGGCTCACCAAATTTTGTTCTTCTAGGTCAAACCGTTCCTTTGCAGTAACCATTTTCATGTTTAGATTTCACTCTGTTTTGTCCTGTATGGATACATGTAGTTGGAAGTCTAAATCAAACACGGTTTGTGCTAGCTCTTTGAAACTTGGCACAATAATGTAGTTCCAAGTTCTATCGCTATGGTTTGTGTCCTATTGAAGTAGCCCCAAGCAGAGACTGACGAGAATCACTTTCATTGAAAGGGGTTGCCAAGCTTCCAAAAAACTAGGAGTTTCCTGAAATCTCAGCAAACATTTTTTCACCCAATCTTGATGATACTTCCATTTAATGATCAGTACACCAATCCCACTTGGCTCACCAAATTTCGTTCTTCTAGGTTAAACCGTTCCTTTGCAGGAACCGCTTTCATGTTTAGGTTTCACTCTGTTTTCTCCAATATGGATATATGTAGTTGGAAGTCTAAATCAAACACGGTTTGTGCTAGCTCTTTGAAACTTGGCACAATAATGTAGTTCCAAGTTCTATCGCTATGGTTTGTGTCCTATTGAAGTAGCCCCAAGCAGAGACTGACGAGAATCACTTTCATTGAAAGGGGTTGCCAAGCTTCCAAAAAACTACGAGTTTCCTGAAATCTCAGCAAACATTTTTTCACCCAATCTTGATGATACTTCCATTTAATGATCAGTACACCAATCCCACTTGGCTCACCAAATTTCGTTCTTCTAGGTCAAACCGTTCCTTTGCAGGAACCGTTTTCATATTTAGGTTTCACTCTGTTTTCTCCTATATGGATACATGTAGTTGGAAGTCTAAATCAAACACGGTTTGTGCTAGCTCTTTGAAACTTGGCACAATAATGTAGTTCCAGGTTCTATCGCTATGGTTTGTGTCCTATTGAAGTAGCCCCAAGCAGAGACTGACGAGAATCACTTTCATTGAAAGGGGTTGCCAAGCTTCCAAAAAACTACGAGTTTCCTGAATCTCAGCAAACATTTTTTCACCCAATCTTGAGGATACTTCCATTTAATGATCAGTACACCAATCCCACTTGGCTCACCAAATTTCGTTCTTCTAGGTTAAACCGTTCCTTTGCAGTAACCGTTTTCATGTTTAGGTTTCACTCTGTTTTCTCCAATATGGATACATGTAGTTGGAACTCTAAATCAAACACGGTTTGTGCTAGCTCTTTGAAACTTGGCACAATAATGTAGTTCCAAGTTCTATCACTATGGTTTGTGTCCTCTTAAAGTAGCCCCAAGCAGAGACTGACGACAATCACTTTCAATGAAAGGGGTTGCCAAGCTTCAAAAAAACTAGGAGTTTCCTGAAATCTCAGCAAACATTTTTTCACCCAATCTTGATGATACTTCCATTCAATGATCAGTACACCAATCCCACTTGGCTCACCAAATTTCGTTCTTCTAGGTTAAACCGTTCCTTTGCAGTAACCGTTTTCATGTTTAGGTTTCACTCTGTTTTCTCCAATATGGATACATGTAGTTGGAACTCTAAATCAAACACGGTTTGTGCTAGCTCTTTGAAACTTGGCACAATAATGTAGTTCCAAGTTCTATCGCTATGGTTTGTTTCCTATTGAAGTAGCCCCAAGCAGAGACTGACGAGAATCACTTTCATTGAAAGGGGTTGCCAAGGTTCCAAAAAACTACGAGTTTCCTGAAATCTCAGCAAACATTTTTTCACCCAATCTTGATGATACTTCCATTTAATGATCAGTACACCAATCCCACTTGGCTCACCAAATTTCGTTCTTCTAGGTTAAACCGTTCCTTTGCAGTAACCGTTTTCATGTTTAGGTTTCACTCTGTTTTCTCTAATATGGATACATGTAGTTGGAACTCTAAATCAAACACGGTTTGTGCTAGCTCTTTGAAACTTGGCACAATAATGTAGTTCCAAGTTCTATCGCTATGGTTTGTTTCCTATTGAAGTAGCCCCAAGCAGAGACTGATGAGAATCACTTTCATTGAAAGGGGTTGCCAAGCTTCCAAAAAACTACGAGTTTCCTGAAATCTCAGCAAACATTTTTTCACCCAATCATGATGATACTTCCATTTAATGATCAGTACACCAATCCCACTTGGCTCACCAAATTTCGTTCTTCTAGGTTAAACCGTTCCTTTGCAGTAACCGTTTTCATGTTTAGGTTTCACTCTGTTTTCTCCAATATGGATACATGTAGTTGGAACTCTAAATCAAACACGGTTTGTGCTAGCTCTTTGAAACTTGGCACAATAATGTAGTTCCAAGTTCTATCGCTATGGTTTGTGTCCTATTCAAGTAGCCCCAAGCAGAGACTGATGAGAATCAATTTCATTGAAAGGGGTTGCCAAGCTTCCAAAAAATACGAGTTTCCTGAAATCTCAGCAAACATTTTTTCACCCAATTTTGATGATACTTCCATTTAATGATCAGTACACCAATCCCACTTGGCTCACCAAATTTCGTTCTTCTAGGTTAAACCGTTCCTTTGCAGTATCCGTTTTCATGTTTAGGTTTCACTCTGTTTTCTCCAATATGGATACATGTAGTTGGAACTCTAAATCAAACACGGTTTGTGCTAGCTCTTTGAAACTTGGCACCATAATGTAGTTCCAAGTTCTATCACTATGGTTTCTGTCCTCTTAAAGTAGCCCCAAGCAGAGACTGACGACAATCACTTTCATTGAAAGGGGTTGCCAAGCTTCAAAAAAACTACGAGTTTCTGAAATCTCAGCAAACATTTTTTCACCCAAACATGATGATACTTCCATGTAATGATCAGTACACCAATCCCACTTGGCTCACCAAATTTTGTTCTTCTAGGTCAAACCGTTCCTTTGCAGTAACCATTTTCATGTTTAGATTTCACTCTGTTTTGTCCTGTATGGATACATGTAGTTGGAACTCTAAATCAAACACGGTTTGTGCTAGCTCTTTGAAACTTGGCACAATATTGAAGTTTCAAGTTCTATCGCTTTGGTTTGTGTCCTATTGAAGTAGCCCCAAGCAGAGACTGACGAGAATCACTTTCATTGAACGGGGTTGCCAAGCTTCCAAAAAACTACGAGTTTCCTGAAATCTCAGCAAACATTTTTTCACCCAATCTTGATGATACTTCTATTTAATGATCAGTACACCAATCCCACTTGGCTCACCAAATTTCGTTCTTCTAGGTCAAACCGTTCCTTTGCAGGAACCGTTTTTATGTTTAGGTTTCACTCTGTTTTCTCCAATATGGATACATGTAGTTGGAAGTCTAAATCAAACACGGTTTGTGCTAGCTCTTTGAAACTTGGCACAATAATGTAGTTCCAAGTTCTATCGCTATGGTTTGTGTCCTATTCAAGTAGCCCCAAGCAGAGACTGATGAGAACCACTTTCATTGAAAGGGGTTGCCAAGCTTCCAAAAAATACGAGTTTCCTGAAACCTCAGCAAACATTTTTTCACCCAATCTTGATGATACTTCCATTTAATGATCAGTACACCAATCCCACTTGGCTCACCAAATTTCGTTCTTCTAGGTTAAACCGTTCCTTTGCAGTAACCGTTTTCATGTTTAGGTTTCACTCTGTTTTCTCCAATATGGATACATGTAGTTGGAACTCTAAATCAAACACGGTTTGTGCTAGCTCTTTGAAACTTGGCACAATAATGTAGTTCCAAGTTCTATCGCTATGGTTTGTGTCCTATTGAAGTAGCCCCAAGCAGAGACTGACGAGAATCACTTTCATTGAAAGGGGTTGCCAAGCTTCCAAAAAACTACGAGTTTCCTCAAATCTCAGCAAACATTTTTTCACCCAATCTTGATGATACTTCCATTTAATGATCAGTACACCAATCCCACTTGGCTCACCAAATTTCGTTCTTCAAGGTCAAACCGTTCCTTTGCAGGAACCGTTTTCATATTTAGGTTTCACTCTGTTTTCTCCTATATGGATACATGTAGTTGGAAGTCTAAATCAAACACGGTTTGTGCTAGCTCTTTGAAACGTGGCACAATAAAGTAGTTCCAGGTTCTATCGCTATGGTTTGTGTCCTATTGAAGTAGCCCCAAGCAGAGACTGACGAGAATCACTTTCATTGAAAGGGGTTGCCAAGGTCCAAAAAACTACGAGTTTCCTGAAATCTCAGCAAACATTTTTTCACCCAATCTTGATGATACTTCCATTTAATGATCAGTACACCATTCCCACTTGGCTCAAGAAATTTCGTTCTTCTAGGTTAAACCGTTCCTTTGCAGTGACCGTTTTCATGTTTAGGTTTCACTCTGTTTTCTCCAATATGGGTACATGTATTTGGAACTCTAAATCAAACACGGTTTGTGCTAGTTCGTTGAAACGTGGCACAATAATGTAGTTCCAAGTTCTATCGCTATGGTTTGTGTCCTATTGAAGTAGCCCTAAGCAGAGACTGACGAAAATCACTTTCATTGAAAGGGGTTGCCAAGCTTCAAAAAAACTACGAGTTTCCTGAAATCTCAGCAAACATTTTTTCACCCAATCTTGATGATACTTCCATTTAATGATCAGTACACCAATCCCACTTGGCTAACCAAATTTCGTTCTTCTAGGTCAAACCGTTCCTTTGCAGGAACCGTTTTTATGTTTAGGTTTCACTCTGTTTTTTCCTATATGGATACATGTAGTTGGAAGTCTAAATCAAACACGGTTTGTGCTAGCTCTTTGAAACTTGGCACAATAATGTATTTCCAAGTTCTATCGCTATGGTTTGTGTCCTATTGAAGTAGCCCCAAGCAGAGACTGACGAGAATCACTTTCATTGAAAGGGGTTGCCAAGCTTCCAAAAAATACGAGTTTCCTGAAATCTCAGCAAACATTTTTTCACCCAATCTTGATGATACTTCCATTTAATGATCAGTACACCAATCCCACTTGGCTCACCAAATTTCGTTCTTCTAGGTTAAACTGTTCCTTTGCAGTAACCGTTTTCATGTTTAGGTTTCACTCTGTTTTCTCCAATATGGATACATGTAGTTGGAACTCTAAATCAAACACGGTTTGTGCTAGCTCTTTGAAACTTGGCACAATAATGTAGTTCCAAGTTGTATCGCTATGGTTTCTGTCCTCTTAAAGTAGCCCCAAGCAGAGACTGACGACAATCACTTTCATTGAAAGGGGTTGCCAAGCTTCAAAAAAACTACGAGTTTCCTGAAATCTCAGCAAACATTTTTTCACCCAATCTTGATGATAATTCCATTTAATGATCAGTACACCAATCCCACTTGGCTCACCAAATTTCGTTCTTCTAGGTTAAACCGTTCCTTTGCAGTAACCTTTTTCATGTTTAGGTTTCACTTTGTTTTCTCCAATATGGATACATGTAGTTGGAACTCTAAATCAAACACGGTTTGTGCTAGCTCTTTGAAACTTGGCACAATAATGTAGTTCCAAGTTCTATCGCTATGGTTTGTTTCCTATTGAAGTAGCCCCAAGCAGAGACTGACGAGAATCACTTTCATTGAAAGGGGTTGCCAAGGTTCCAAAAAACTACGAGTTTCCTGAAATCTCAGCAAACATTTTTTCACAAATCTTGATGATACTTCCATTTAATGATCAGTACACCAATCCCACTTGGCTCACCAAATTTCGTTCTTCTAGGTTAAACCGTTCCTTTGCAGTAACCGTTTTCATGTTTAGGTTTCACTCTGTTTTCTCCAATATGGATACATGTAGTTGGAACTCTAAATCAAACACGGTTTGTGCTAGCTCTTTGAAACTTGGCACAATAATGTAGTTCCAAGTTCTATCGCTATGGTTTGTGTCCTATTCAAGTAGCCCCAAGCAGAGACTGATGAGAATCAATTTCATTGAAAGGGGTTGCCAAGCTTCCAAAAAATACGAGTTTCCTGAAATCTCAGCAAACATTTTTTCACCCAATTTTGATGATACTTCCATTTAATGATCAGTACACCAATCCCACTTGGCTCACCAAATTTCGTTCTTCTAGGTTAAACCGTTCCTTTGCAGTATCCGTTTTCATGTTTAGGTTTCACTCTGTTTTCTCCAATATGGATACATGTAGTTGGAACTCTAAATCAAACATGGTTTGTGCTAGCTCTTTGAAACTTGGCACCATAATGTAGTTCCAAGTTCTATCACTATGGTTTCTGTCCTCTTAAAGTAGCCCCAAGCAGAGACTGACGACAATCACTTTCATTGAAAGGGGTTGCCAAGCTTCAAAAAAACTACGAGTTTCTGAAATCTCAGCAAACATTTTTTCACCCAAACTTGATGATACTTCCATGTAATGATCAGTACACCAATCCCACTTGGCTCACCAAATTTTGTTCTTCTAGGTCAAACCGTTCCTTTGCAGTAACCATTTTCATGTTTAGATTTCACTCTGTTTTGTCCTGTATGGATACATGTAGTTGGAACTCTAAATCAAACACGGTTTGTGCTAGCTCTTTGAAACTTGGCACAATAATGAAGTTCCAAGTTCTATCGCTATGGTTTGTGTCCTATTGAAGTAGCCCCAAGCAGAGACTGACGAGAATCACTTTCATTGAAAGGGGTTGCCAAGCTTCCAAAAAACTACGAGTTTCCTGAAATCTCAGCAAACATTTTTTCACCCAATCTTGATGATACTTCTATTTAATGATCAGTACACCAATCCCACTTGGCTCACCAAATTTCGTTCTTCTAGGTCAAACCGTTCCTTTGCAGGAACCGTTTTTATGTTTAGGTTTCACTCTGTTTTCTCCTATATGGATACATGTAGTTGGAAGTCTAAATCAAACACGGTTTGTGCTAGCTCTTTGAAACTTGGCACAATAATGTATTTCCAAGTTCTATCGCTATGGTTTGTGTCCTATTGAAGTAGCCCCAAGCAGAGACTGACGAGAATCACTTTCATTGAAAGGGGTTGCCAAGCTTCCAAAAAATACGAGTTTCCTGAAATCTCAGCAAACATTTTTTCACCCAATCTTGATGATACTTCCATTTAATGATCACTACACCAATCCCACTTGGCTCACCAAATTTCGTTCTTCTAGGTTAGACCGTTCCTTTGCAGTAACCGTTTTCATGTTTAGGTTTCACTCTGTTTTCTCCAATATGGATACATGTAGTTGGAACTCTAAATCAAACACGGTTTGTGCTAGCTCTTTGAAACTTGGCACAATAATGTAGTTCCAAGTTGTATCGCTATGGTTTCTGTCCTCTTAAAGTAGCCCCAAGCAGAGACTGACGACAATCACTTTCATTGAAAGGGGTTGCCAAGCTTCAAAAAAACTACGAGTTTCCTGAAATCTCAGCAAACATTTTTTCACCCAATCTTGATGATACTTCCATTTAATGATCAGTACACCAATCCCACTTGGCTCACCAAATTTCGTTCTTCTAGGTTAAACCGTTCCTTTGCAGTAACCGTTTTCATGTTTAGGTTTCACTTTGTTTTCTCCAATATGGATACATGTAGTTGGAACTCTAAATCAAACACGGTTTGTGCTAGCTCTTTGAAACTTGGCACAATAATGTAGTTCCAAGTTCTATCGCTATGGTTTGTTTCCTATTGAAGTAGCCCCAAGCAGAGACTGACGAGAATCACTTTCATTGAAAGGGGTTGCCAAGGTTCCAAAAAACTACGAGTTTCCTGAAATCTCAGCAAACATTTTTTCACCCAATCTTGATGATACTTCCATTTAATGATCAGTACACCAATCCCACTTGGCTCACCAAATTTCGTTCTTCTAGGTTAAACCGTTCCTTTGCAGTAACCGTTTTCATGTTTGGATTTCACTCTGTTTTCTCCAATATGGATACATGTAGTTGGAACTCTAAATCAAACACGGTTTGTGCTAGCTCTTTGAAACTTGGCAAAATAATGTAGTTCCAAGTTCTATCGCTATGGTTTGTGTCCTATTGAAGTAGCCCCAAGCAGAGACTGACGAGAATCACTTTCATTGAAAGGGGTTGCCATGGTCCAAAAAACTACGAGTTTCCTGAAATCTCAGCAAACATTTTTTCACCCAATCTTGATGATACTTCCATTTAATGATCAGTACACCATTCCCACTTGGCTCAAGAAATTTCGTTCTTCTAGGTTAAACCGTTCCTTTGCAGTGACCGTTTTCATGTTTAGGTTTCACTCTGTTTTCTCCAATATGGGTACATGTATTTGGAACTCTAAATCAAACACGGTTTGTGCTAGTTCGTTGAAACGTGGCACAATAATGTAGTTCCAAGTTCTATCGCTATGGTTTGTGTCCTATTGAAGTAGCCCTAAGCAGAGACTGACGAGAATCACTTTCATTGAAAGGGGTTGCCAAGCTTCCAAAAAACTACGAGTTTCCTGAAATCTCAGCAAACATTTTTTCACCCAATATTGATGATACTTCCATTTAATGATCAGTACACCAATCCCACTTGGCTAACCAAATTTCGTTCTTCTAGGTCAAACCGTTCCTTTGCAGGAACCGTTTTTATGTTTAGGTTTCACTCTGTTTTCTCCTATATGGATACATGTAGTTGGAAGTCTAAATCAAACACGGTTTGTGCTAGCTCTTTGAAACTTGGCACAATAATGTAGTTCCAAGTTCTATCGCTATGGTTTGTGTCCTATTGAAGTAGCCCCAAGCAGAGACTGACGAGAATCACTTTCATTGAAAGGGGTTGCCAAGCTTCCAAAAAACTACGAGTTTCCTGAAATCTCAGCAAACATTTTTTCACCCAATCTTGATGATACTTCCATTTAATGATCAGTACACCAATCCCACTTGGCTCACCAAATTTTGTTCTTCTAGGTAAAACCGTTCCTTTGCAGTAACCGTTTTCATGTTTAGGTTTCACTCTGTTTTCTCCAATATGGATACATGTAGTTGGATGTCTAAATCAAACACGGTTTGTTCCAGCTCTTTGAAACTTGGCACAATAATGTAGTTCCAAGTTCTATCGCTATGGTTTGTGTCCTATTGAAGTAGCCCCAAGCAGAGACTGACGAGAATCACTTTCATTGAAAGGGGTTGCCAAGGTCCAAAAAACTACGAGTTTCCTGAAATCTCAGCAAACATTTTTTCACCCAATCTTGATGATACTTCCATTTAATCATCAGTACACCAATCCCACTTGGCTCACCAAATTTCGTTCTTCTAGGTTAAACCGTTCCTTTGCAGTAACCATTTTCATGTTTAGGTTTCACTCTGTTTTCTCCAATATGGATACATGTAGTTGGAACTCTAAATCAAACACGGTTTGTGCTACCTCTTTGAAACTTGGCACAATAATGTATTTTCAAGTTCTATCACTATGGTTTGTGTCCTATTGAAGTAGGCCCAAGCAGAGACTGACGAGAATCACTTTCATTGCAAGGGCTTGCCAAGGTCCAAAAAACTACGAGATTCCTGAAATCTCAGCAAACATTTTTTCACCCAATCTTGATGATACTTCCATTTAAAGATCAGTACACCAATCCCACTTGGCTCACCAAATTTCGTTCTTCTAGGTCAAACCGTTTCTTTGCAGTAACCGTTTTCATGTTTAGGTTTCACTCTGTTTTCTCCAATATGGATACATGTAGTTGGAAGTCTAAATCAAACACGGTTTGTGCTAGCTCTTTGAAACTTGGCACAATAATGTAGTTCCAAGTTCTATCGCTATGGTTTGTGTCCTATTGAAGTAGCCCCAAAGAGAGACTGACGAGAATCACTTTCATTGAAAGGGGTTGCCCACCTTCCAAAAAACTACGAGTTTCCTGAAATCTCAGCAAACATTTTTTCACCCAATCATGATGATACTTCCATTTAATGATCAGTACACCAATCCCACTTGGCTCACCAAATTTCGTTCTTCTACGTTAAACCGTTCCTTTGCAGTAACCGTTTTCATGTTTAGGTTTCACTCTGTTTTCTCCAATATGGATACATGTAGTTGGAACTCTAAATCAAACACGGTTGGTGCTAGCTCTTTGAAACTTGGCACAATAATGTATTTCCAAGTTCTATCGCTATGGTTTGTGTCCTATTCAAGTAGCCCCAAGCAGAGACTGATGAGAATCAATTTCATTGAATGGGGTTGCCAAGCTTCCAAAAAATACGAGTTTCCTGAAATCTCAGCAAACATTTTTTCACCCAATTTTGATGATACTTCCATTTAATGATCAGTACACCAATCCCACTTGGCTCACCAAATTTCGTTCTTCTAGGTTAAACCGTTCCTTTGCAGTAACCGTTTTCATGTTTAGGTTTCACTCTGTTTTCTCCAATATGGATACATGTAGTTGGAACTCTAAATCAAACACGGTTTGTGCTAGCTCTTTGAAACTTGGCACCATAATGTAGTTCCAAGTTCTATCGCTATGGTTTCTGTCCTCTTAAAGTAGCCCCAAGCAGAGACTGACGACAATCACGTTCATTGAAAGGGGTTGCCAAGCTTCAAAAAAACTACGAGTTTCCTGAAATCTCAGCAAACATTTTTTCACCCAATCTTGATGATACTTCCATGTAATGATCAGTACACCAATCCCACTTGGCTCACCAAATTTTGTTCTTCTAGGTCAAACCGTTCCTTTGCAGTAACCATTTTCATGTTTAGATTTCACTCTGTTTTGTCCTGTATGGATACATGTAGTTGGAACTCTAAATCAAACACGGTTTGTGATAGCTCTTTGAAACTTGGCAAAATAATGTAGTTCCAAGTTCTATCGCTATGGTTTGTGTCCTATTGAAGTAGCCCCAAGCAGAGACTGACGAGAATCACTTTCATTGAAAGGGGTTGCCAAGGTCCAAAAAACTACGAGTTTCCTGAAATCTCAGCAAACATTTTTTCACCCAATCTTGATGATACTTCCATTTAATGATCAGTACACCATTCCCACTTGGCTCAAGAAATTTCGTTCTTCTAGGTTAAACCGTTCCTTTGCAGTGACCGTTTTCATGTTTAGGTTTCACTCTGTTTTCTCCAATATGGGTACATGTATTTGGAACTCTAAATCAAACACGGTTTGTGCTAGTTCGTTGAAACGTGGCACAATAATGTAGTTCCAAGTTCTATCGCTATGGTTTGTGTCCTATTGAAGTAGCCCTAAGCAGAGACTGACGAGAATCACTTTCACTGAAAGGGGTTGCCAAGCTTCCAAAAAACTACGAGTTTCCTGAAATCTCAGCAAACATTTTTTCACCCAATATTGATGATACTTCCATTTAATGATCAGTACACCAATCCCACTTGGCTAACCAAATTTCGTTCTTCTAGGTCAAACCGTTCCTTTGCAGGAACCGTTTTTATGTTTAGGTTTCACTCTGTTTTCTCCTATATGGATACATGTAGTTGGAAGTCTAAATCAAACACGGTTTGTGCTAGCTCTTTGAAACTTGGCACAATAATGTATTTCCAAGTTCTATCGCTATGGTTTGTGTCCTATTGAAGTAGCCCCAAGCAGAGACTGACGAGAATCACTTTCATTGCAAGGGCTTGCCAAGGTCCAAAAAACTACGAGATTCCTGAAATCTCAGCAAACATTTTTTCACCCAATCTTGATGATACTTCCATTTAATGATCAGTACACCAATCCCACTTGGCTCACCAAATTTCGTTCTTCTAGGTCAAACCGTTCCTTTGCAGTAACCGTTTTCATGTTTAGGTTTCACTCTGTTTTCTCCTATATGGATACATGTAGTTGGAAGTCTAAATCAAACACGGTTTGTGCTAGCTCTTTGAAACTTGGCACAATCATGTAGTTCCAGGTTCTATCGCTATGGTTTGTGTCCTATTGAAGTAGCCCCAAGCAGAGACTGACGAGAATCACTTTCATTGAAAGGGGTTGCCAAGCTTCCAAAAAACTACGAGTTTCCTGAAATCTCAGCAAACATTTTTTCACCCAATCTTGAGGATACTTCCATTTAATGATCAGTACACCAATCCCACTTGGCTCACCAAATTTCGTTCTTCTAGGTTAAACCGTTCCTTTGCAGTAACCGTTTTCATGTTTAGGTTTCACTCTGTTTTCTCCAATATGGATACATGTAGTTGGAACTCTAAATCAAACACGGTTTGTGCTAGCTCTTTGAAACTTGGCACAATAATGTAGTTCCAAGTTCTATCGCTATGGTTTGTGTCCTATTCAAGTAGCCCCAAGCAGAGACTGATGAGAATCACTTTCATTGAAAGGGGTTGCCAAGCTTCCAAAAAATACGAGTTTCCTGAAATCTCAGCAAACATTTTTTCACCCAATCTTGATGATACCTCCATTTAATGATCAGTACACCAATCCCACTTGGCACACCAAATTTCGTTCTTCTAGGTTAAACCGTTCCTTTGCAGTAACCGTTTTCATGTTTAGGTTTCACTCTGTTTTCTCCAATATGGATACATGTAGTTGGAACTCTAAATCAAACAAGGTTTGTGCTAGCTCTTTGAAACTTGGCACAATAATGTAGTTCCAAGTTCTATCGCTATGGTTTGTGTCCTATTGAAGTAGCCCCAAGCAGAGACTGACGAGAATCACTTTCATTGAAAGGGGTTGCCAAGCTTCCAAAAAACTACGAGTTTCCTCAAATCTCAGCAAACATTTTTTCACCCAATCTTGATGATACTTGCATTTAATGATCAGTACACCAATCCCACTTGGCTCACCAAATTTCGTTCTTCTAGGTTAAACCGTTCCTTTGCAGTAACCGTTTTCATGTTTAGGTTTCACTCTGTTTTCTCCAATATGGATACATGTAGTTGGAAGTCTAAATCAAACACGGTTTGTGCTAGCTCTTTGAAACTTGGCACAATAATGTAGTTCCAAGTTCTATCGCTATGGTTTGTGTCTATTGAAGTAGCCCCAAGCAGAGACTGACGAGAATCACTTTCATTGAAAGGGGTTGCCAAGGTCCAAAAAACTACGAGTTTCCTGAAATCTCAGCAAACATTTTTTCACCCAATCTTGATGATACTTCCATTTAATCATCAGTACACCAATCCCACTTGGCTCACCAAATTTCGTTCTTCTAGGTTAAACCGTTCCTTTGCAGTAACCATTTTCATGTTTAGGTTTCACTCTGTTTTCTCCAATATGGATACATGTAGTTGGAACTCTAAATCAAACACGGTTTGTGCTAGCTCTTTGAAACTTGGCACAATAATGTATTTTCAAGTTCTATCACTATGGTTTGTGTGCTATTGCAGTAGGCCCAAGCAGAGACTGACGAGAATCACTTTCATTGCAAGGGCTTGCCAAGGTCCAAAAAACTACGAGATTCCTGAAATCTCAGCAAACATTTTTTCACCCAATCTTGATGATACTTCCATTTAATGATCAGTACACCAATCCCACTTGGCTCACCAAATTTCGTTCTTCTAGGTTAAACCGTTTCTTTGCAGTAACCGTTTTCATGTTTAGGTTTCACTCTGTTTTCTCCAATATGGATACATGTAGTTGGAACTCTAAATCAAACACGGTTTGTGCTAGCTCTTTAAAACTTGGCACAATCATGTAGTTCCAGGTTCTATCGCTATGGTTTGTGTCCTATTGAAGTAGCCCCAAGCAGAGACTGACGAGAATCACTTTCATTGAAAGGGGTTGCCAAGCTTCCAAAAAACTACGAGTTTCCTCAAATCTCAGCAAACATTTTTTTCACCCAATCTTGATGATACTTCCATTTAATGATCAGTACACCAATCCCACTTGGCTCACCAAATTTCGTTCTTCTAGGTAAAACCGTTCCTTTGCAGTAACCGTTTTCATGTTTAGGTTTCACTCTGTTTTCTCCAATATGGATACATGTAGTTGGAACTCTAAATCAAACAAGGTTTGTGCTAGCTCTTTGAAACTTTGGCACAATAATGTAGTTCCAAGTTCTATCGCTATGGTTTGTGTCCTATTGAAGTAGCCCCAAGCAGAGACTGACGAGAATCACTTTCACTGAAAGGGGTTGCCAAGCTTCCAAAAACCTACGAGTTTCCTCAAATCTCAGCAAACATTTTTTCACCCAATCTTGATGATACTTCCATTTAATGATCAGTACACCAATCCCACTTGGCTCACCAAATTTCGTTCTTCTAGGTAAAACCGTTCCTTTGCAGTAACCGTTTTCATGTTTAGGTTTCACTCTGTTTTCTCCAATATGGATACATGTAGTTGGAACTCTAAATCAAACAAGGTTTGTGCTAGCTCTTTGAAACTTGGCACAATAATGTAGTTCCAAGTTCTATCGCTATGGTTTGTGTCCTATTGAAGTAGCCCCAAGCAGAGACTGACGAGAATCACTTTCATTGAAAGGGGTTGCCAAGCTTCCAAAAAACTACGAGTTTCCTCAAATCTCAGCAAACATTTTTTCACCCAATCTTGATGATACTTGCATTTAATGATCAGTACACCAATCCCACTTGGCTCACCAAATTTCGTTCTTCTAGGTTAAACCGTTCTTTTGCAGTAACCGTTTTCATGTTTAGGTTTTCACTCTGTTTTCTCCAATATGGATACATGTAGTTGGAAGTCTAAATCAAACACGGTTTGTGCCAGCTCTTTGAAACTTGGCACAATAATGTAGTTCCAAGTTCTATCGCTATGGTTTGTGTCTATTGAAGTAGCCCAAGCAGAGACTGACGAGAATCACTTTCATTGAAAGGGGTTGCCAAGGTCCAAAAAACTACGAGTTTCCTGAAATCTCAGCAATCATTTTTTCACCCAATCTTGATGATACTTCCATTTAATCATCAGTACACCAATCCCACTTGGCTCACCAAATTTCGTTCTTCTAGGTTAAACCGTTCCTTTGCAGTAACCATTTTTCATGTTTAGGTTTCACTCTGTTTTCTCCAATATGGATACATGTAGTTGGAACTCTAAATCAAACACGGTTTGTGCTAGCTCTTTGAAACATGGCACAATAATGTATTTTCAAGTTCTATCACTATGGTTTGTGTGCTATTGAAGTAGGCCCAAGCAGAGACTGACGAGAATCACTTTCATTGCAAGGGCTTGCCAAGGTCCAAAAAACTACGAGATTCCTGAAATCTCAGCAAACATTTTTTCACCCAATCTTGATGATACTTCCATTTAATGATCAGTACACCAATCCCACTTGGCTCACCAAATTTCGTTCTTCTAGGTTAAACCGTTTCTTTGCAGTAACCGTTTTCATGTTTAGGTTTCACTCTGTTTTCTCCAATATGGATACATGTAGTTGGAACTCTAAATCAAACACGGTTTGTGCTAGCTCTTTGAAACTTGGCACAATCATGTAGTTCCAGGTTCTATCGCTATGGTTTGTGTCCTATTGAAGTAGCCCCAAGCAGAGACTGACGAGAATCACTTTCATTGAAAGGGGTTGCCAAGCTTCCAAAAAACTACGAGTTTCCTCAAATCTCAGCAAACATTTTTTTCACCCAATCTTGATGATACTTCCATTTAATGATCAGTACACCAATCCCACTTGGCTCACCAAATTTCGTTCTGCTAGGTAAAACCGTTCCTTTGCAGTAACCGTTTTCATGTTTAGGTTTCACTCTGTTTTCTCCAATATGGATACATGTAGTTGGAACTCTAAATCAAACAAGGTTTGTGCTAGCTCTTTGAAACTTGGCACAATAATGTAGTTCCAAGTTCTATCGCTATGGTTTGTGTCCTATTGAAGTAGCCCCAAGCAGAGACTGACGAGAATCACTTTCATTGAAAGGGGTTGCCAAGCTTCCAAAAAACTACGAGTTTCCTGAAATCTCAGCAAACATTTTTTTCACCCAATCTTGATGATACTTCCATTTAATGATCAGTACACCAAACCCACTTGGCTCACCAAATTTCGTTCTTCTAGGTAAAACCGTTCCTTTGCAGTAACCGTTTTCATGTTTAGGTTTCACTCTGTTTTCTCCAATATGGATACATGTAGTTGGAACTCTAAATCAAACAAGGTTTGTGCTAGCTCTTTGAAACTTGGCACAATAATGTAGTTCCAAGTTCTATCGCTATGGTTTGTGTCCTATTGAAGTAGCCCCAAGCAGAGACTGACGAGAATCACTTTCATTGAAAGGGGTTGCCAAGCTTCCAAAAAACTACGAGTTTCCTCAAATCTCAGCAAACATTTTTTCACCCAATCTTGATGATACTTGCATTTAATGATCAGTACACCAATCCCACTTGGCTCACCAAATTTCGTTCTTCTAGGTTAAACCGTTCCTTTGCAGTAACCGTTTTCATGTTTAGGTTTCACTCTGTTTTCTCCAATATGGATACATGTAGTTGGAAGTCTAAATCAAACACGGTTTGTGCTAGCTCTTTGAAACTTGGCACAATAATGTAGTTCCAAGTTCTATCGCTATGGTTTGTGTCCTATTGAAGTAGCCCCAAGCAGAGACTGACGAGAATCACTTTCATTGAAAGGGGTTGCCAAGCTTCCAAAAAACTACGAGTTTCCTCAAATCTCAGCAAACATTTTTTCACCCAATCTTGATGATACTTCCATTTAATGATCAGTACACCAATCCCACTTGGCTCACCAAATTTCGTTCTTCTAGGTAAAACCGTTCCTTTGCAGTAACCGTTTTCATGTTTAGGTTTCACTCTGTTTTCTCCAATATGGATACATGTAGTTGGAACTCTAAATCAAACAAGGTTTGTGCTAGCTCTTTGAAACTTGGCACAATAATGTAGTTCCAAGTTCTATCGCTATGGTTTGTGTCCTATTGAAGTAGCCCCAAGCAGAGACTGACGAGAATCACTTTCATTGAAAGGGGTTGCCAAGCTTCCAAAAAACTACGAGTTCCTCAAATCTCAGCAAACATTTTTTCACCCAATCTTGATGATACTTGCATTTAATGATCAGTACACCAATCCCACTTGGCTCACCAAATTTCGTTCTTCTAGGTTAAACCGTTCCTTTGCAGTAACCGTTTTCATGTTTAGGTTTCACTCTGTTTTCTCCAATATGGATACATGTAGTTGGAAGTCTAAATCAAACACGGTTTGTGCCAGCTCTTTGAAACTTGGCACAATAATGTAGTTCCAAGTTCTATCGCTATGGTTTGTGTCTATTGAAGTAGCCCCAAGCAGAGACTGACGAGAATCACTTTCATTGAAAGGGGTTGCCAAGGTCCAAAAAACTACGAGTTTCCTGAAATCTCAGCAAACATTTTTTCACCCAATCTTGATGATACTTCCATTTAATCATCAGTACACCAATCCCACTTGGCTCACCAAATTTCGTTCTTCTAGGTTAAACCGTTCCTTTGCAGTAACCGTTTTCATGTTTAGGTTTCACTCTGTTTTCTCCAATATGGATACATGTAGTTGGAACTCTAAATCAAACACGGTTTGTGCTAGCTCTTTGAAACTTGGCACAATAATGTATTTTCAAGTTCTATCACTATGGTTTGTGTGCTATTGAAGTAGGCCCAAGCAGAGACTGACGAGAATCACTTTCATTGCAAGGGCTTGCCAAGGTCCAAAAAACTACGAGATTCCTGAAATCTCAGCAAACATTTTTTCACCCAATCTTGATGATACTTCCATTTAATGATCAGTACACCAATCCCACTTGGCTCACCAAATTTCGTTCTTCTAGGTTAAACAGTTTCTTTGCAGTAACCGTTTTCATGTTTAGGTTTCACTCTGTTTTCTCCAATATGGATACATGTAGTTGGAACTCTAAATCAAACACGGTTTGTGCTAGCTCTTTGAAACTTGGCACAATCATGTAGTTCCAGGTTCTATCGCTATGGTTTGTGTCCTATTGAAGTAGCCCCAAGCAGAGACTGACGAGAATCACTTTCATTGAAAGGGGTTGCCAAGCTTCCAAAAACTACGAGTTTCCTCAAATCTCAGCAAACATTTTTTTCACCCAATCTTGATGATACTTCCATTTAATGATCAGTACACCAATCCCACTTGGCTCACCAAATTTCGTTCTGCTAGGTAAAACCGTTCCTTTGCAGTAACCGTTTTCATGTTTAGGTTTCACTCTGTTTTCTCCAATATGGATACATGTAGTTGGAACTCTAAATCAAACAAGGTTTGTGCTAGCTCTTTGAAACTTGGCACAATAATGTAGTTCCAAGTTCTATCGCTATGGTTTGTGTCCTATTGAAGTAGCCCCAAGCAGAGACTGACGAGAATCACTTTCATTGAAAGGGGCTGCCAAGCTTCCAAAAAACTACGAGTTTCCTCAAATCTCAGCAAACATTTTTTCACCCAATCTTGATGATACTTCCATTTAATGATCAGTACACCAATCCCACTTGGCTCACCAAATTTCGTTCTTCTAGGTAAAACCGTTCCTTTGCAGTAACCGTTTTCATGTTTAGGTTTCACTCTGTTTTCTCCAATATGGATACATGTAGTTGGAACTCTAAATCAAACAAGGTTTGTGCTAGCTCTTTGAAACTTGGCACAATAATGTAGTTCCAAGTTCTATCGCTATGGTTTGTGTCCTATTGAAGTAGCCCCAAGCAGAGACTGACGAGAATCACTTTCATTGAAAGGGGTTGCCAAGCTTCCAAAAAACTACGAGTTTCCTCAAATCTCAGCAAACATTTTTTCACCCAATCTTGATGATACTTGCATTTAATGATCAGTACACCAATCCCACTTGGCTCACCAAATTTCGTTCTTCTAGGTTAAACCGTTCCTTTGCAGTAACCGTTTTCATGTTTAGGTTTCACTCTGTTTTCTCCAATATGGATACATGTAGTTGGAAGTCTAAATCAAACACGTTTGTGCCAGCTCTTTGAAACTTGGCACAATAATGTAGTTCCAAGTTCTATCGCTATGGTTTGTGTCTATTGAAGTAGCCCCAAGCAGAGACTGACGAGAATCACTTTCATTGAAAGGGGTTGCCAAGGTCCCAAAAAACTACGAGTTTCCTGAAATCTCAGCAAACATTTTTTCACCCAATCTTGATGATACTTCCATTTAATCATCAGTACACCAATCCCACTTGGCTCACCAAATTTCGTTCTTTTAGGTTAAACCGTTCCTTTGCAGTAACCATTTTCATGTTTAGGTTTCACTCTGTTTTCTCCAATATGGATACATGTAGTTGGAACTCTAAATCAAACACGGTTTGTGCTAGCTCTTTGAAACTTGGCACAATAATGTATTTTCAAGTTCTATCACTATGGTTTGTGTGCTATTGAAGTAGGCCCAAGCAGAGACTGACGAGAATCACTTTCATTGCAAGGGCTTGCCAAGGTCCAAAAAACTACGAGATTCCTGAAATCTCAGCAAACATTTTTTCACCCAATCTTGATGATACTTCCATTTAATGATCAGTACACCAATCCACTTGGCTCACCAAATTTCGTTCTTCTAGGTTAAACCGTTTCTTTGCAGTAACCGTTTTCATGTTTAGGTTTCACTCTGTTTTCTCCAATATGGATACATGTAGTTGGAACTCTAAATCAAACACGGTTTGTGCTAGCTCTTTGAAACTTGGCACAATCATGTAGTTCCAGGTTCTATCGCTATGGTTTGTGTCCTATTGAAGTAGCCCCAAAGAGAGACTGACGAGAATCACTTTCATTGAATGGGGTTGCCAAGCTTCCAAAAAACTACGAGTTTCCTCAAATCTCAGCAAACATTTTTTCACCCAATCTTGATGATACTTCCATTTAATGATCAGTACACCAATCCCACTTGGCTCACCAAATTTCGTTCTTCTAGGTAAAACCGTTCCTTTGCAGTAACCGTTTTCATGTTTAGGTTTCACTCTGTTTTCTCCAATATGGATACATGTAGTTGGAAGTCTAAATCAAACACGGTTTGTGCTAGCTCTTTGAAACTTGGCACAATAATGTAGTTCCAAGTTCTATCGCTATGGTTTGTGTCCTATTGAAGTAGCCCCAAGCAGAGACTGACGAGAATCACTTTCATTGAAAGGGGTTGCCAAGGTCCAAAAAACTACGAGTTTCCTGAAATCTCAGCAAACCTTTTTCACTCAATCTTGATGATACTTCCATTTAATGATCAGTACACCAATCCCACTTGGCTCACCAAATTTCGTTCTTCTAGGTTAAACCGTTCCTTTGCAGTAACCGTTTTCATGTTTAGGTTTCACTCTGTTTTCTCCAATATGGATACATGTAGTTGGAACTCTAAATCAAACACGGTTTGTGCTAGATCTTTGAAACTTGGCACAATAATGTAGTTCCAAGTTCTATCGCTATGGTTTGTGTCCTATTGAAGTAGCCCCAAGCAGAGACTGACGAGAATCACTTTCATTGAAAGGGGTTGCCAAGCTTCCAAAAAACTATGAGTTTCCTGAAATCTCAGCAAACATTTTTCCACCCAATCTTGATGATACTTCCATTTAATGATCAGTACACCAATCCCACTTGGCTCACCAAATTTCGTTCTTCTAGGTCAAACCGTTCCTTTGCAGTAACCGTTTTCATGTTTAGGTTTCACTCTGTTTTCTCCAATATGGATACATGTAGTTGGAACTCTAAATCAAACACGGTTTGTGCTAGCTCTTTGAAACTTGGCACAATAATGTAGTTCCAAGTTCTATCGCTATGGTTTGTGTCCTATTGAAGTAGCCCCAAGCGGAGACTGACGAGAATCACTTTCATTGAAAGGGGTTGCCAAGCTTCCAAAAAACTACGAGTTTCCTGAAATCTCAGCAAACATTTTTTTCACCCAATCTTGATGATACTTCCATTTAATGATCAGTACACAATCCCACTTGGCTCACCAAATTTCGTTCTTCTAGGTAAAACCGTTCCTTTGCAGTAACCGTTTTCATGTTTAGGTTTCACTCTGTTTTCTCCAATATGGATACATGTAGTTGGAACTCTAAATCAAACACAGGTTTCTGCTAGCTCTTTGAAACTTTGCACAATAATGTAGTTCCAAGTTCTATTGCTATGGTTTGTGTCCTATTGAAGTAGCCACTAGCAGAGACTGACGAGAATCACTTTCATTGAAAGGGGCTGCCAAGCTTCCAAAGAACTACGAGTTTCCAGAAATCTCAGCAAACATTTTTTCACCCAATCTTGATGATACTTCCATTTAATGATCAGTACACCAATCCCACTTGGCTCACCAAATTTCGTTCTTCTAGGTCAAACCGTTCCTTTGCAGTAACCGTTTTCATGTTTAGGTTTCACTCTGTTTTCTCCTATATGGATACATGTAGTTGGAAGTCTAAATCAAACACGGTTTGTGCTAGCACTTTGAAACTTGGCACAATAATGTAGTTCCAAGTTCTATCGCTATGGTTTGTGTCCTATTGAAGTAGCCCCAAGCAGAGACTGACGAGAATCACTTTCATTGAAAGGGGTTGCCAAGCATCCAAAAAACTACGAGTTTCCTGAAATCTCAGCAAACATTTTTTCACCCAATCTTGATGATACTTCCATTTAATGATCAGTACACCAATCCCACTTGGCTCACCAAATTTCGTTCTTCTAGGTCAAACCGTTCCTTTGCAGTAACCGTTTTCATGTTTAGGTTTCACTCTGTTTTCTCCAATATGGATACATATAGTTGGAATTCTAAATCAAACACGGTTTGTGCTAGCTCTTTGAAACTTGGCACAATAATGTAGTTCCAAGTTCTATCGCTATGGTTTGTGTCCTATTGAAGTAGCCCCAAGCAGAGACTGACGAGAATCAGTTTCATTGAAAGGGGTTGCCAAGCTTCCAAAAAACTACGAGTTTCCTGAAATCTCAGCAAACATTTTTCACCCAATCTTGATGATACTTCCATTTAATGATCAGTACACCAATCCCACTTGGCTCACCAAATTTCGTTCTTCTAGGTTAAACCGTTCCTTTGCAGTAACCGTTTTCATGTTTAGGTTTCACTCTGTTTTCTCCAATATGGATACATGTAGTTGGAAGTCTAAATCAAACACGGTTTGTGCTAGCTATTTGAAACGAGGCACAATAATGTAGTTCCAAGTTCTATCGCTATGGTTTGTGTCCTATTGAAGTAGCCCCAAGCAGAGACTGACGAGAATCACTTGCATTGAAAGGGGTTGCCAAGCTCCAAAAAACTACGAGTTTCCTGAAATCTCAGCAAACATTTTTTCACCCAATCTTGATGATACTTCCATTTAATGATCAGTGCACCAATCCCACTTGGCTCACCAAATTTCGTTCTTCTAGGTTAAACCGTTCCTTTGCAGTAACCGTTTTCATGTTTAGGTTTCACTCTGTTTTCTCCAATATGGATACATGTAGTTGGAACTCTAAATCAAACACAGGTTTCTGCTTGCTCTTTGAAACTTGGCACAATAATGTAGTTCCAAGTTCTATTGCTATGGTTTGTGTCCTATTGAAGTAGCCCCAAGCAGAGACTGACGAGAATCACTTTCATTGAAAGGGGCTGCCAAGCATCCAAAGAACTACGAGTTTCCAGAAATCTCAGCAAACATTTTTTCACACAATCTTGATGATACTTCCATTTAATGATCAGTACATCAATCCCACTTGGCTCACCAAATTTCGTTCTTCTAGGTCAAAACGTTCCTTTGCAGTAACCGTTTTCATGTTTAGCTTTCACTCTGTTTTCTCCTATATGGATACATGTATTTGGAAGTCTAAATCAAACACGGTTTGTGCTAGCTCTTTGAAACTTGGCACAATAATGTAGTTCCAAGTTCTATCGCTATGGTTTGTGTCCTATTGAAGTAGCCCAAGCAGAGACTGACGAGAATCACTTTCATTGAAAGGGGTTGCCAAGCTTCCAAAAAACTACGAGTTTCCTGAAATCTCAGCAAACATTTTTTCACCCAATCTTGATGATACTTCCATTTAATGATCAGTACACCAATCCCACTTGGCTCACCAAATTTCGTTCTTCTAGGTCAAACCGTTCCTTTGCAGTAACCGTTTTCATGTTTAGGTTTCAGTCTGTTTTCTCCAATATGGATACATGTAGTTGGAACTCTAAATCAAACACGGATTGTGCTAGCTCTTTGAAACTTGGCACAATAATGTAGCTCCAAGTTCTATCGCTATGGTTTGTGTCCTATTGAAGTAGCCCCAAGCAGACACTGACGAGAATCACTTTCATTGAAAGGGGTTGCCAAGCTTCCAAAAAACTACGAGTTTCCTGAAATCTCAGCAAACATTTTTCACCCAATCTTGATGATACTTCCATTTAATGATCAGTACACCATTCCCACTTGGCTCACCAAATTTCGTTCTTCTAGGTCAAACCGTTCCTTTGCAGTAACCGTTTTCATGTTTAGGTTTCACTCTGTTTTCTCCAATATGGATACATGTAGTTGGAACTCTAAATCAAACACGGTTTCTGCTAGCTCTTTGAAACTTGGCACAATAATGTAGTTCCAAGTTCTATCACTATGGTTTGTGTCCTATTGAAGTAGCCCAAAGCAGAGACTGACGAGAATCACTTTCATTGAAAGGGGCTGCCAAGCTTCCAAAAACTAGGAGTTTCCTGAAATCTCAGCAAACATTTTTTCACCCAATCTTGATGATACTTCCATTTAAAGATCAGTACACCAATCCCACTTGACTAACCAAATTTCGTTCATCTAGGTCAAACCGTTCCGTTGCAGGAACCGTTTTCATGTTTAGGTTTCACTCTGTTTTCTCCTATATGGATACATGTAGTTGGAACTCTAAATCAAACACGGTTTGTGCTAGCTCTTTGAAACTTGGCACAATAATGTAGTTCCAAGTTCTATCGCTATGGTTTGTGTCCTATTGAAATAGCCCCAAGCAGAGACTGACGAGAATCACTTTCATTGAAAGGGGTTGCCAAGCTTCCAAAAAACGACGAGTTTCCTGAAATCTCAGCAAACATTTTTTCACCCAATCTTGATGATACTTCCATTTAATGATCAGTACACCAATCCCAATTGGCTCACCAAATTTCGTTCTTCTAGGTCAAACCGTTCCTTTGCAGTAACCGTTTTCATGTTTAGGTTTCACTCTGTTTTCTCCTATATGGATACATGTAGTTGGAAGTCTAAATCAAACACGGTTTGTGCTAGCTCTTTGAAACTTGGCAAAATAATGTAGTTCCAAGTTCTATCGCTGTGGTTTGTGTCCTATTGAAGTAGCCCCAAGCAGAGACTGACGAGAATCACTTTCATTGAAAGGGGTTGCCAATCTTCCAAAAACTACGAGTTTCCTGAAATCTCAGCAAACATTTTTTCACCCAATCATGATGATACTTCCATTTAATGATCAGTACACCAATCCCACTTGGCTCACCAAATTTCGTTCTTCTAGGTTAAACCGTTCCTTTGCAGTAACCGTTTTCATGTTTAGGTTTCACTCTGTTTTCTCCAATATGGATACATGTAGTTGGAACTCTAAATCAAACACGGTTTGTGCTAGCTCTTTGAAACTTTCACAATAATGTAGTTCCAAGTTCTATCGCTATGGTTTGTGTCCTATTCAAGTAGCCCCAAGCAGAGACTGATGAGAATCAATTTCATTGAAAGGGGTTGCCAAGCTTCCAAAAAATACGAGTTTCCTGAAATCTCAGCAAACATTTTTTCACCCAATTTTGATGATACTTCCATTTAATGATCAGTACACCAATCCCACTTGGCTCACCAAATTTCGTTCTTCTAGGTTAAACCGTTCCTTTGCAGTATCCGTTTTCATGTTTAGGTTTCACTCTGTTTTCTCCAATATGGATACATGTAGTTGGAACTCTAAATCAAACACGGTTTGTGCTAGCTCTTTGAAACTTGGCACCATAATGTAGTTCCAAGTTCTATCACTATGGTTTCTGTCCTCTTAAAGTAGCCCCAAGCAGAGACTGACGACAATCACTTTCATTGAAAGGGTTTGCCAAGCTTCCAAAAAACTACGAGTTTCCTGAAATCTCAGCAAACATTTTTTCACCCAATCTTGATGATACTTCCATGTAATGATCAGTACACCAATCCCACTTGGCTCACCAAATTTTGTTCTTCTAGGTCAAACCGTTCCTTTGCAGTAACCATTTTCATGTTTAGATTTCACTCTGTTTTGTCCTGTATGGATACATGTAGTTGGAACTCTAAATCAAACACGGTTTGTGCTAGCTCTTTGAAACTTGGCACAATAATGAAGTTCCAAGTTCTATCGCTATGGTTTGTGTCCTATTGAAGTAGCCCCAAGCAGAGACTGACGAGAATCACTTTCATTGAAAGGGGTTGCCAAGCTTCCAAAAAACTACGAGTTTCCTGAAATCTCAGCAAACATTTTTTCACAAATCTTGATGATACTTCCATTTAATGATATGTACACCAATCCCACTTGGCTCACCAAATTTCGTTCTTCTAGGTTAAACCGTTCCTTTGCAGTAACCGTTTTCATGTTTAGGTTTCACTCTGTTTTCTCCAATATGGATACATGTAGTTGGAACTCTAAATCAAACACGGTTTGTGCTAGCTCTTTGAAACTTGGCAAAATAATGTAGTTCCAAGTTCTATCGCTGTGGTTTGTGTCCTATTGAAGTAGCCCCAAGCAGAGACTGACGAGAATCACTTTCATTGAAAGGGGTTGCCAAGCTTCCAAAAACTACGAGTTTCCTGAAATCTCAGCAAACATTTTTTCACCCAATCTTGATGATACTTCCATTTAATGATCAGTACACCAATCCCACTTGGCTCACCAAATTTCGTTCTTCTAGGTTAAACCGTTCCTTTGCAGTAACCGTTTTCATGTTTAGGTTTCACTCTGTTTTCTCCAATATGGATACATGTAGTTGGAACTGTAAATCAAACACGGTTTGTGCTAGCTCTTTGAAACTTGGCACAATAATGTAGTTCCAAGTTCTATCGCTATGGTTTGTGTCCTATTCAAGTAGCCCCAAGCAGAGACTGATGAGAATCACTTTCATTGAAAGGGGTTGCCAAGCTTCCAAAAAACTACGAGTTTCCTGAAATCTCAGCAAACCTTTTTTCACCCAATCATGATGATACTTCCAATTAATGATCAGTACACCAATCCCACTTGGCTCACCAAATTTCGTTCTTCTAGGTTAAACCGTTCCTTTGCAGTAACCGTTTTCATGTTTAGGTTTCACTCTGTTTTCTCCAATATGGATACATGTAGTTGGAACTCTAAATCAAACACGGTTTGTGCTAGCTCTTTGAAACTTGGCACAATAATGTAGTTCCAAGTTCTATCGCTATGGTTTGTGTCCTATTCAAGTAGCCCCAAGCAGAGACTGATGAGAATCAATTTCATTGAAAGGGGTTGCCAAGCTTCCAAAAAATACGAGTTTCCTGAAATCTCAGCAAACATTTTTTCACCCAATTTTGATGATACTTCCATTTAATGATCAGTACACCAATCCCACTTGGCTCACCAAATTTCGTTCTTCTAGGTTAAACCGTTCCTTTGCAGTATCCGTTTTCATGTTTAGGTTTCACTCTGTTTTCTCCAATATGGATACATGTAGTTGGAACTCTAAATCAAACACGGTTTGTGCTAGCTCTTTGAAACTTGGCACCATAATGTAGTTCCAAGTTCTATCACTATGGTTTCTGTCCTCTTAAAGTAGCCCCAAGCAGAGACTGACGACAATCACTTTCATTGAAAGGGGTTGCCAAGCTTCAAAAAAACTACGAGTTTCTGAAATCTCAGCAAACATTTTTTCACCCAATCTTGATGATACTTCCATGTAATGATCAGTACACCAATCCCACTTGGCTCACCAAATTTTGTTCTTCTAGGTCAAACCGTTCCTTTGCAGTAACCATTTTCATGTTTAGATTTCACTCTGTTTTGTCCTGTATGGATACATGTAGTTGGAACTCTAAATCAAACACGGTTTGTGCTAGCTCTTTGAAACTTGGCACAATAATGAAGTTCCAAGTTCTATCGCTATGGTTTGTGTCCTATTGAAGTAGCCCCAAGCAGAGACTGACGAGAATCACTTTCATTGAAAGGGGTTGCCAAGCTTCCAAAAAACTACGAGTTTCCTGAAATCTCAGCAAACATTTTTTCACCCAATCTTGATGATACTTCCATTTAATGATCAGTACACCAATCCCACTTGGCTCACCAAATTTCGTTCTTCTAGGTCAAACCGTTCCTTTGCAGGAACCG